>NC_143517.1:8048289-8349956 GCF_031878675.1 Megascapheus bottae | reverse complement strand
AGAAAAGAGCTTGCATGGAGTAAGGCTCCAGAGGTCAAGTGAAGTAGCAGCCGGGCGTTTTTCTTGCTCACCCATTCCTGCTGCTCTGCTGGCTCATCACTTTGGACTGGGCAGTAGTGGGGCCTGCAGTGGCCTCACTTAGTTCCTGAATTTCTCTAGGTCTTGTCTAGTCACATGTCTTTATTCACAAAGAAAGAACACTATTTTCTCCCACAGGATGCTCACAATTCAGAAGTTAGAAGTCTTCAGAGACGAAACCAAGTTCTGGTCATCTTCACTGGCCCCCAGCTCAAGTGCCAGGTTCCCAGTCTATCCGTATTCTACGCATTTGTCTCCACACTTCAGTTGTTCCCTGCAAAAGCCCAGATCAAGTATAAAGACAACAGCAATTTTTTTGGGGGGGGGCAGTCATGGGGCTTGAACTTGGCCAGGGCCCAATCCCTGAGCTCTTTAGCTAAGGCTACTCACCCTACCCCTGGGCCTGGGCACTGTCCCTGAGCTCTTCAGCTCAAGGCTACCTCTCTGCCTTGGAGCCAAGCCCCACTTCCTGTTTTCTAGAGGTTAATTGGAGATAAGAGTCTCAGGTTCTCTTGTGCTTGGGCTGGCTTTGAACCTTGATCCTCAGATCTCAGCATCCTGAGTAGCTAGGATTATAGGCATGAGCCACCTCGCCTGGCTGAATACAACAGCTTTAAGGATAACAATTAATTCATTAATTAATAATAAATAATAAGTTCTCACTTTAAGTCTATCTACTAATTTCCTTTGTATAATTTACATGCCATGCATTATGTAACATATTTTGCATCTCTCTCTCGCTCGCTCTTGCTCTCTCTCTCCCTCTCTCTCTCTTTCACACACAGACACACACACACACACACACACACACACACACACACGCATGTGTGTATTTTATGCTGGTCCTGAGGCTTGAACTCAGGGCATGAACACTGTCCCTAAGGTTTTGTATTCAAGGCTAGCATTCTACTACTTGGACCACAAGTTTACCTCTGACATTTATGATGCTTAATTGGAGACAAGAAAGTCACAGAATTTCCTTCCCAAGCTGGCTTTGGGATCTCAGCTTCCTAATGAGAAGCTAGGATTAAAGGCATGAGCCACTGGCACCGGTACGTACATTTTTAAATATGCATTTTAACGGATGAATATATTATGCAACATTTTTATCTTAGTGATTCCCTTACTGAGCTCTGGCATACTACATGACATGACAAGAGAAATCGCGTATCTAGAATACAAATCCAATTAAGAGTTTGAGTAAAAAAATGGGTTCAGAAGTGCTTTTGTTAATGTGTGTGTAGAAATGAGATAATGTAACAGATTCCCCATTGTTATAACATGCGCTGGTTCATAAGACTTCATTTCATAAGAGCAGTTCGCATTCATGTGTGTGTGCGAAGTTCATCTTGCAGCACTTTCCTAACAGGCGGCTGCTGAATCAGCATCACCATTCATCTGGCTGACAGGCTTTGATATTTGATTATTTGCATTTGGGACTTGATTGATCCATTTGGACTAAGAAGGTCACGCTTCTGAAGGTGGAATTGCAGGCTCTGAGACCAAGTCCCTGCAGTGCCTTATCTTTATCCTTTCCTCTGTCAAAAAGCTCTGCATGTCACTGGTTCTTAGGGCCTCACCACAGGCAGATCCAAATCCTCCCCTAAGCTTGTCTTTGAGACAGATACAGTGGCATCCCATGGCTAACCAATTGCCATCTTCCCATAGAACTCATACCACAATGCATAAAGACCTTGCACATCCACAGGATTTTAACACAATCCATTCCAAAAACAGTTTAAAACAAATTGGCACATTATTGATTGTGGACTTAGTAAGGCCTTTTTTATGGTTGGCAGCAAGCACCATGCTGCTTGTGTTTCTCCCCAGTAATTTTCTTTCCCAACAGTGGGAGAGTAAACACCAGCTGGAGTTGAGGAGAGAAGTCTGACAAGCTCATTACCCAGATGCTGAGACCTAGACTGTTGAGAGTCATCAGACCATATGGCTCTTTTTCTTTTCTTTGCTAAATCACCCATGGATGAATTTCTTCTGTATCACGGAGTGGTTTCAATGGGTTATGTGATGTACTTTGCAACTTTTATCAACCAACATCAGTTTTATAGAAGGACCTAAAGAAGCTGTATTAAAAGTAAATGTCATCAATGTTTCAAATGAGCAACAAGTTGCTACACTAATCCAAGTATTGCTTTTAGATTACAAAATTATACTACTGATATGTAGATTTTTTTAAGTGCCAAGTTTATTCTCTAAAGACAATGGAACAGGACATGTTATGGTATGAATTATATTAGGCTATCTCAAGTAGTTCTTAGATACCTGCTAAGGATGTAGCCTCGAGGCCAAGTCTCTCCTTACTTCTACAGGCAAATATGGTGATTTCCACATCTACTTTTGAAACTTTTGTAACATATTACTGCTTACTTCTCCAGGTAAACTTCAGATTACCAGATGCACTTGCCTCCCTCTACCCCGTTTCTTATTCTCCCCTGAGGAAATTCCTACATCTTCCTCCTGATTTCATGCTCAGTGCACATTTTCTGTTCAAGATTCTGTTTTGGAGGGGCTTGAGGTTGGGGTGGGGAACAGAAACCATTCATCTCTATAGCACAACCACTATTCTCCTTCAAAATGACCTGAGTTGATTCTATGTCATGGGATTTATTTAAGAAATAACGATGCTGGGTTGAGAGTGTAGCTTAGTGGTAGAGCATTTGCTAAATATGCTTCTGGTTGAATATCTGATCCCAGCACTAAACTAATTAAATGAATAGAAAATAAATACACACACTTCTTGGAAAAGTTACCATGGACAGATTCTAACAGGTTTTCATTTAAAATACTTACTCTCTATCAAGAAGGCTGTGTATGTACTTATAAAAAAAACTTCCAAATTAAACCTAGATACATAAGGCCATATAGTATGGCGCTAAATGAAAGGACCTCTAGGATATAGAAACAAAAGCCATATCATGAGTGATTGTTGTCCTTAATGTACTATGTTATCTCTCATCTCTTTTGCTGTCCCTTGGTTCTCTTATATTGTTACACTATCTTACTTTGTTATCTGATATATTGGATATATTTGTATTTGGTTATTTGAAATTGGATAGGGAAGGGGGGAAAACAAGATGAGGGGTGGGAGTGGGGGGAGGGAAATGGGGACCAAGACATGAGAAAGGGTATCAATGTATGTGAAGTAATGCACCTTCTATCTGGTGAATATAATGTAACCCTTCTATTAATTACAATAAAAATATATGAAAAAAATAACTTCCAAATTAATCAAACTACATCATTATAAACAAGGCCTCTGAGAAAACCATTTTATATGCCATTATACAGATTTCTTTCCCTCTTTTCTGATTCCTTCCAGTCTTTCATCATCAAAACCAAACCAAGCCAGATGATATTGGCTCAAGTCCATAATCCTAGCTACTCAGGAGGCTGAGATCTGAGGGCCAACATTCAAAGCCAGCCAGGGCAAACAAATCTGAAACTTTTTTTTAATTCTTGGGGTAATATACAGAGGGGTTACAGTTATATTCTCCAGGTAGTAGGTGCATTACTTCTCACACACTGATATCAGTTCTCATGTTTTTGTCCTCATTTCCCTCCCCCTCCCCCTTCCCAATCATCTTGTTTTCCCTCCTCCCCTTTCCTATTTCAAATAAACATATAAACAAATATACAATATACCAGGTAACAAAGTCAGATACAGTAACAATATGAGATTAACCAAAGGGCAACCAAAGAGAAGAGAAATAACAGTACATTAAGAACAAAAAACACAAGATAAAGTTCTTGTTTCCATATCCTAGAAATCCTTTCATTTAGTCTAATCCTATATGACCTTATATATCTAGGTTTTGAGCTATTGTAATCCTCTGCTAGGAGAGTCTTAGGTGTGTACTAATTGTTATTATAAATGAGGGAAACCATTGAGCCCATGTTCCTTTGGGTCTGGCTTATTTCACTTAATATGATTTTTCCCCAAGTCTTTCCATTTCCTTCCAAATGGAGCGATGCCATTTCTGATGGCAGCCCAGAATTCTATTGTGCATAATAAGTACCACATCTTCTTGATCCATTCATCGACTGAGAGGCATCTGGGTTGGTTCCATATCTTTGCTATGGTAAATAGTGCTGCAATGAGCATTGATGTGCTAGGAGCTTTAGTATGTCCTTGTTTCTGAACATTTGGGTAAATGCCAAGAAGTGGAATTGCTGGGTCATAGGGGAGATCTATGTTCAGTCTTTTGAGGCACTGCCATACTGCTTTCCACAGTGGTTGAACGAGTTTGCACTACTACCAACAATATAGTAGTGATCCCTCCTGGCCACATCCTCTCCAGCATCTGTTGTTATTAGATTTCTTGATCATGGCCAATCTAACTGGAGTGAGGTGGAATCACAAAGTTGTTTTCATTTGCATTTATATTATGGCCAGAGATGTCGAGCATTTCTTTATGTGTCTATAGGCCATTCCTATTTCCTCTTCAGAGAAGCTTCTCTTTAAGTCTTTAGTCCACTTTTTAATGGGATGGTTGTTTCTTTGAAGATTTGATTCGCAAAGATTCAATTTTTTGAGCTGTTGGTATATTTTAGAGATGAGGCCTTTGTCTGTTGTATGGCTATTGAAAATTTCCCCCCTCTGTGGGCTTTCTATCCATGGGACATTCCACAGTTTAATAAAGGCTGTGCATGACAAACCTACTGCTAACATTATACTTAACGGCAAAGAGCTAAAGCCATTTCCTCTAAAATCAGGAACGAGACAAGGATGCCCATTCTCTCCATTCCTCTTCCTAGTCAGAGCAATAAGGCAAGAAGCAAGCATAAAGAGGATCAAATAGGGAAAGAGGACGTGAAACTTTCCCTCTTTGCAGATGACATGATTCTTTATTTAAAGAACCCTATAGACTCCACTCCCAAGTTGCTTCAGCTGATTCAAAACTTTGGCAAAGTAGCAGGGTATAAAATTAACCCTCAAAAATCAACTGCTTTCCTATATGCCAACAATGAGAGGAATGAGGCAACAATCAGGAAAGCAACTCCTTTTGCAATAGCCTCAAAGAAAATAAAGTACTCAGGAATTAGCTTAACTTAGAATGTAAAGGACCTTTATGATGAAAATGTTAAAAACAAATCTGAGATTCTTATGTGTAATCAACTAGAAAAACAAATATAGAAGTAGAGACATGACTCCAATAATAGACTCCCAGCTGAGAGTGAAAAAGCTAAGGGAGACGTCACCTTGAGTTCAAGTCCCACAACATGTGAAAACAAAACCCTAAATTCATTTTTCTTGCTGTATAGAGAATTATTTTATCAAAACTTCCTTGCTCTATACTAAGGCTTTCAAAAATCATTAAAGTGCTGGGAATTCCTAGATCTTCATAGAGATCCTGCTGGGATGAATGTTTTTGTTTATGGAAATTTGTAAGTGCGCTCGACATAAACATTTTACTTATATATACATTTCAGGTATCTTCAAATACCTTTTTTTCCCATCCTGGGCTTGAGCTCAGGGCCTGAGCACTGTTCCTGGACTTTCTCGAGGCCTTAGCACCACGTCTGGCTTTTTTCTATGTATGTGGTACTGAGGGTCTTCGTGCATGGTAGGCAAGCACACTACCACTAGGCCAAATGCCCGGTCCCTCAAATACTTTTTCAAGAAAAGAGAAAATTGAACCTTTTCAATCATTTTTAATCTGTTGTTTTTCTCAGACTCTTTCAAGTCTATTCATAACAATTAGGAAATACACTGAGTCCATTATTATAGATCTGAAGCAAAGATACATGCATCATTTATTTATCTCTTCAATGACTACTACATTTCCAGGCAGGTAGATGATATGTATATTTTGTTTAGCAGAAGAGATTTTTTTCCTGCTGTACTTCTTATTGATCAGAGTCCAGCAAAAATTCATATCACATGGTCTAATTGGATAGTTGTGTGAAAGATTTCTCCATTTCAATAATTCTGTGGGAGGTTCATCTAAATTTCTGGAGCTCTGTGCTCCAAAACTGGAGCACTGTGATAGATAGAAAATGGTAATGACTCCTGTGTTTAACACAATTCAAGAACTCACATGAGGATTGTCATGTTCCTTCTTATCAAACATGCTTAATAGCCTTCTGCTACTACTGTTTATTCTTTCATTATTCCTTTGTATCAGAAAGAAATGAAGCAATATTAAAAATGAAATTTTATTAAGGCTAATGTTATTTATAATTTCTGCTTCTCGATGAATAAACCCATGAAATACACATGCACACACACACACACACACACACACACACACACACACACCTGAGAACAAATGCATAGAAATTCTCCATCTTCCTAAAGTATGCTGTCAAGACATTCAACTTGGTGGGTCATACCACAGTCTATTTGCAGCAAATGAAATCTATAGTCAAGACAATTTCCACAAGGATTACTAGGATGATAACAACCCCATATGGAAATCACTGCTACAGAGAAAGAGGCAAATGGCTACTTCCATTTTCTGCACTCAGTTAGATTAATTATGTTATTGTAGAAACTGGTGACTCTACTTTCATGTTACTCTATATTACCATATGTTTTATTTTGGTCTTTGTGCAAAACCAAAGATAGCTACTGTTTAGAAAAAAGTCAGCCAACTCCTGCTTAAGCTTAGTAACATGGCATGAGATAATCATGATTTAAATATAATATAGCTTTGTTTTTTGCCAGTCGTTGGGCTTGAACTCAGGGCCTAGGCATTGTCCTTCTACACTTTTTGCTCAAGGCTAGTGCTCTTCCACTTGAGCCTTAGTACCACTTGTGGCTTTTTCTGAGTGTGTGGTATCAAGGAATTGAATCCAGGCCTTTGTTCATGCTAGGCAAGCACTATACCACTAGGCTATTCCCCTGGCCTCTGAAAATAATATAGCTTTTTATCTTTATTTTTGTTTATGTAGTACCAAAGACACAGAGTCTCAGGCATGCTAGGCAAACATTCTACTACTGAACCACATTCCTAGCCCCACAAAGATTCTTTTATTATTATTATTATTATTATTATTATTGTTGTTGTTGTATTTTATTGTCGGGATAATGTATAGAGGGGTTACAGTTACATTCATCAGGTAGTGAGTGTTTCTCGAAACTTGATACCCCTTTTCATATTTTTGTTCCTCTTTCCCTCCTCCTTCCCTCTCCCAATCATCTTTTTTCCCCTTCCCTTCCCTATTTCAAACAAACAAATAATTTTATATACAGTATAGCAGGTAACAAACTACAGGGACGACTGGAACTGCAACTACCCAATAAAAGCCAGCCTCAAATATCTAACTGAGTTTCCGAACAACTTGGAACAAAGTCTCAGCATTTACATAAATATTTTGAAGAGGGGTTCAATCACAGATTATTTAAAGGCAAAATACTTTCATTTCCAGCAAGGAAGGCTAGTTTGAGAAATCTACCTTGTGATAATCATCCTTTTCTCAGATAACCAAAAACTGTGGTTCAGGAAAATTAGTATCTACTGATACACATTTTTTTTCCATTTTATTCTCAAGGTGATGTATAGAGGGATTATAATTACATTCATCAGATAGTACATCACTCTCCAACATCGTTACCTCTTCTCATGTTTTGTTCCCACTTTTCCTCCACCCACAAATGATTTTGTTTTCTCCTTTCCTTCCCTATTTCAAATAAACCAATAAACAAATAAATGTACATATAAAAATATACCAGGTACCAAAGTCAGATACAGTAACAACATGAGATAAATCATTAGGGGATAAAAGAGAAAAGAATTAACTTCATATAGTACATTAAGAACAACAATCACAAGGAAAAAAACCTCTTGTTTCCATATCCTGGAGTTCAATTCACTGAGCCTCATCCTATATGGCTATATCTACATAGCTTTTGAGCTATTGCGATCCTCCTGATGCAGGATTTTAACGTATATAACCTGGCTTGTTTTTAAATAGATGGTTAGAATTGTTTTCACTGTCGTTAAATAATATACTTTTGGGGGGGATTGAAGTACTGAAGTTTGAACTTAGAGTTTTATGATTTTTAAGTCCATTACCATTTGAGTCATGTCCCTTGTTCTTTTTGTCTTTAGTTTATTTTTCAAATAGGCATTCACACTTTACAATGGGAGAGGCCTTTGCCTCCACAATCCTTCTACCTCTGTCCTCCATCTAAGTAGAGTTATAGGCATGTATCACTACATACCACCACATTCTAAATAATATACTAGTTATTAGGACCTTTATTCATTTCCATATACTTCCTCTACACACACACACACACACACACACACACACACACACACACACACACACCTACCTATGAGAACTTGACCTCCAGAGCTTTGGTTCTGCTAATCATTATGGATTTTCATTTATTTGGTTGGCTCCCATTAAATGTTGAAAAGGGAAGACTATTTTCCTTCATAAATGACATTGATTTCCTACTTTTTAGGTTGTTGGTAACCATTTAAAATTATTTGTCATAGCCTTTTTGTAAATGGCAGAAAAAAAGCATGTGGGAAAAGAGTTGGTTTTACAAGGGAAAGGTCCCCAGGGACTGATAGTTCCTAAGGAGATGGAACTACATAAAGAAAATAGCAGCTAAAAGCACTGGGAGCCATTTAATGAAGAACCAGAAAGGGCCTTGTAGAAATTACTGAATAACACTGCGGCACTGTTTACCATTGCAAAGATATGGAACCAACCCAGATGCCCCTCAGTTGATGAGTGGATCAACAAGATGTGGTATTTATACACAATGGAATTCTATGCTGCTGTCAGAAAGAACGACATCGCCCCCTTGTAAGGAAATGGAAAGACTTAGAAAAAATCTTATTAAGTGAAGTAAGCCAGACAGAAAGGAACATAGGCTCAATGGTTTCCCTCATTTGTCATAATCAGTAGAAACGTTGGGCTCTCCAGCAGAGATTTACAATAGAGCAAAACCTTGATACATAAGACCATATAGTATGCCACTAAATGAAAAGACCTCCAGGATATAGAAACAAAAGCCATGTACTGAGTGATTGTTGTCCTTAATGTGCTATGTTATCTCTCATCTCTTTTGCTGTCCCTTGGTTATCTCATATTGTTACATCATTTTATCTTGTTATCTGATATATTGTATATATGTTTATTTGGTTATTTGAAATAGGATAGGGAAGGGAGGAAAACAAGATGAGGGGCAGGGGTGAGGGAGGGAAATGGAGACCAAGACATGAGAAAGGGTACCAATGTTTGTGAAGTAATGCACCTTCTATCTGGTGAATATAATGTAACCTTCTATTAATTACAATAAAAATTCATGAAAAAAGAAATTATTGAACAAGATTTTGCCCCAGAAGTTTTTAATGTTGGTTCATTTTTTTTTCTGAAGGGCAATGTGATGAGCTTTATAATTTAGAAAGATTACCAAAAATCTCAGATAAAATGGTCTTTCTTGGTCTCTAACATGTTACACTTGAATTATCTCCATTGAGAACAGTCTGTGAAATGTAGCCAGTGTATTCTCCAGAGCCACCAATAACCATTGAACACTGGCCTCTTCTTAGAGATATTCAGGGAAATCAATGGAGTAATAAGAAAAAATAACAGGGCCTTCATTTGCACCCACGTTTCTCTCGTCCTTCTTTTTAATTTTATTTTATTTTTATTGTCAGAGTGATGTATAGAGGGGTTACAGTTACATCTATCAGGTGATGGGTACATAACTTCTTGAAAAGGAATACCCTTTCCCATGTTTTCTGCCACTTTCCCTCCCCTTTCTCCCTCCCAATTATCTTGTTTTTCCCCTTCCCTTCCTTATTTCAAATTAACAATTAAAAATACATACAATGTACCAGGTACCAAAGCCAGATACAGTAACAACATGAGATAAACCATCAGAAAAAAAGAGAAAAGAAATAACTTCGAATAGTACCTTAAGAACAACAATCACAAAGATAAGCCTGTTTCCAATGTCTTTATGTTTTATAATATATGCAATATTTAAGACTTATAAATTATAAGTTCATACAGAAGTATATACTCAACATTTTTTATAAGAATGGAGCACAATCAGAAAAGTTATGAAGCTTCTGGTGTAGACTAAATTGCAGAAAGTGTTAAGTATAACATTAAAACAAATTGTTCTTTGCTCTTGGATAGCTACACATTGTTAGCATAAACACAATGAAGTAGCTCTTTTATATGAGGGAAACATATAAAAAATAAAATCAGTTTTCTTTAGGAGGACTACCATACCTTAATATGTGCCGAAGTCCATGCTTTGTTAGTCATGGTATCAAGTTGTTTGACCCAAGAGAAGTCTAGATAGTGCTGTGAAGGTATATTTTTACTTTGGACTGACATTTAAATCAACTGACATTGAGTAAAAGCAGATGATTCTCCACAGTGTGGATGAACTTCATCCAACCAGTTGGGGGGTCTAAAACCAAGTCTAATAGCCCCCAAACAAGAAGGGATTCATCTTTCAGTGTGACACAGACATTCAGCTCAAGTTTTCCAGCCTTCAAATCCAAGACTGCAAAACTCAAGTCTGACCCAAGTTTCCAACCAGAATGTTTAGATGTGTATTGTCAGCCTACATGAAATTGCATGAGCCCATTTCTTTAAAGTCTTAACTCTGATTACCTTGACTAATACAATAGCTCTCTTATTCAAATCACCCTCATTTCTAAAATTTGAGACAAATATTCCATTTCTTATGTAAATAACAAGATCTTAAAAATCCAGGCAGGGAGTTTGGCCTAGTGGTAGAGTGCTTGCCTAGCGTGCATGAAGACCCAGGTTTGATTCCTCAGGACCATATATGTAGAAAAGCTGGAAGTGGTGCTGTGGCTCAAGTGGTAGAACTTTAGCCTTGAGAAAGCCCAAGGACAGTGCTCAGGTCCTGAGCTAAAACCCAGGAATGGCAAAATAATAAGGCTAATAATACAGCAGGTCATTATAATGTGTGGAAGAAGTAAGATATATACATCACTGTGAATTTGTCTGACAGAAGTGGTTGCAGAAACACATAAAAGTGTATTTCATAAGATACCCAAGCTTAACCACCCTTCTTTGGCAAGCAGTTTGTAAGGAGGTTTTAATGCCATTCATTGATTCATTCATTCATTCAAACCAATATATTGAGTATAGAGCATGTGACTCCTATCACAGACTGTTGTACAGCTCCTACTGTGAGACATCTTGATCTCCTCTTTGAAAATCTTTGCATCTGAAATACATTTTTTGATGTAGTTTATTCCTACTCACTTACTCGTACTGTCACATCATGGTTACGTTCAAGGTGGCCTGGTGATCACAACCATGCTATGTGAGTAGAGTTTCTGATACTACTCTGATATCTTCTTTCTGCCATCTGTCTAACTGCCACTGGGAAGGCACATTCACCCTATTTATAAGGATCGGAGAATGTATAAATCCTAATGTTTGCTTCATGATAGTCATTTCTTTTAACTGTATTTTTTTTGTCTTCTCTTTTTTGGTGATGGGGATTGAACCCAGGACGTTTCACTTGCTGGACAAGCACTTTGCACTGAGCTACATCCCAGCATGATAGTCTTTTCTATATGCTTCTCAGTAACATTTCTCTGTTCCCTCAGTTTACTCAAATGCTGGATACAATACCTCTGTTTTGGAAGACATGGGGTTCCCATCAAAGATCTGCCTTCTAGCTTCCTACCTGGGAGCAAAGGTGACTTATTACAGAGTGACACGTAACCAACTGTGTGACCTGTGATAACCTACACCTCTCGTCTTCACTTTCCTCTTCATCAAGATGCAAATTACCAGGCTTCTCTGATTTCTTCTAGGAGTGATTAAGATAAAATATGATGATGTGTGGAAATGAAACATCTTTGATTATAAAAAGCTCTCTCCTTACTGTATTTGACTGTGGTACCTGGTATATTGTATATACATTCATTTGTTTATTTGAAATAGGGAAGGGAAGGGAAAAAACAAGATGATTGGGAGTGGGTCGGGAGAGGGCAAGTGGAAGATAAACATGGGAAGGGGTAACAATGTTCAAGAAGTAATGTACCCACTACCTGATGAATGTAACTGTTACCCTTCTATATATCACCCCAACAATAAAATAATAATAATAATAATAATAATAATAATAATAATAATAATAATAAAGCTTTACCGATAGGATCCTTGTTCTATTGCTCATTTGATACCTTCATAAATATTAATCTACTTCAGTCTTGTATTTGTATCTTAATGACACCTGTGCTATTCTATTGAATTCCTGTGTGTTTGCCATGTATGTTTTGTGTGCTGGTCTATAGATCTTCAAGCTCCATTGGATGATCAGTTAAAAAATAAGAGCTTCTTCTGTTATAATTGTTTTGACACTATCATTTTTAAAGTTTTAATTCATAGATTATTTTCTGAACATTTGTAACTCTGATTGAGGTAAAATATATCTTGATCAAATGCATATTATCGCCAAATATATTCCTTTTGTGATATATAAGGAAAATGTAAGACCTTGGTATATATCCTGAGGATGAGGCCTAATCTGTGTCCTGCAAGTACTTTCTGTTAAATAGGAGAGGGGAAAGGATTCATCCCTCCGGTGTAAAGACACAAAACTTTTCCCACCTTTTGTTCTTTCAAGCATTAAAACTTGTAAAAATATTTTTATTATCTTTAAGTGGCTGTACATAGAAGCTGTCGTTGAACGAAGTTTATAAATACAGTGCCTTTTGATAATCCACCTCTGCCCTCACTTTTCTTAAGGTTTAGGTTTGTACGTTGAATTTAGACACAGTCATCTTTTGGCTCTGTGAGCTGAAAACTCCAGTGTTTCTGTGGGGGACTTCCTTCCAGGTTAAGTCATCTTAGGAGATATATGCTTAGACACTCAGGATTAAAGGGTATATTCTCTTACCTGCATTGCATGTAAAACTGAGCTCCATATTTCCCCCATGACCTTCTTAGATTTCTACCTTTTCCCATTCATATATTTGACCTATGAAGAAACTCTAATGCTTATATACTTGAGAATGAATAAAGCAATGGAAGAGTTGAGATTAAGCTGTCATCAATTTCTTTTTGAGTATAAAATTGTATTACTTTACAATCAACATTTTTCCTTTGCAGATTATAATCACATTCTAATCTTGGCATATAAAATTTCTGTAAATTTGACAAGGATTTATTCTATACACTCTACACTATTCTGTATACTAAGACATGCAGAGAAAACCAGGTCAAAGGGAGTGATTTTTAAAGGAAATTTAATAAAGACATCAACGAAGAGCAGGGAATGGAAAGATTTACAATTCTCAACTACTATTCATCCAAATAATTTTGTTCAGGTTAATAAAGACCTAGAAAAAATACTGAGTACTATTCATATTTATTTCTAAGTTAAGTAAAAATATGTAACTGATGGCACATAAGATTCTGAAAGGATTGTATTCAATCACTTGTAATTGATTCTTTCAGGAAAAGGAATGATTTCATGACTAACAATAAAAGTGACATGACACTCATTTCACTGCATGGAAAATGTAATTTTCATTGGTTCCATTGCAAAATTTTGAAGCAATGAGGTAAATAATACAAATAGGAAGCCTGCCATTTATAATTTATCCAGATTCAATTCAGCTATAAAGTTATTTTTCTATTCAACAATAACATACAACTTGAAAAAAGCATGGAAAACTTATTCAATTCATTATAACCATATGACATATTAAAATAGATATTTTATTCATTTTTTCCAGATTATTTTTGCTATTCGGATTTTATTAGTTTCTTGGGAAAATGAATCTCATAAAATGCTGTTACTTGAATGTCATTTGCATAATTTTCATTACCTATAATTGCCTATTCTGGAATAAATTAATTTTGGAAATGAATGCATGACCAATGTGTATTACTATAGTTTCCAACTTTATATTAGTAAGTATATATTGAGCACTTTACCAAATTACAATATTTGTCAATGAAGAAACTACTTATTTTTCTCATAAAACAAGCAAGTCTATTTGCACGGATAATTTAGATGCCTTTGAAAAATGAATGAAAATGAATTTCTATTTGTTTTCCAAGCAGAGCACTAGCACATGTTTTCTCATTGTGTTACTTTTAGCACATTGTTTCTTGGTAGAGAAAACTGGATGCAAACTCTCATTTTCTGAAATTATTTGAATTCTGTTATTCCCTGATTCAATTGATCTGCTATTCTCCAATTCTTCTGATCTTGAATTAGAAATGTAGATAAATAACCCTAAAAATGGAAAGACAGTGAAGCTAAAATAACCTATTTCATTAGAACTTATAAGCTTTCTACTCTGTCCACTCCTGTAAAACTATATAATCTATGATTTAATTGTTTCTGTATTTGATATTAGGCCAAATGTATTTGTTGATATTGATTGACACTTCACAATGTATCAATAATTCCAAACCCAACCAAAGATAATTCAGCCACTCAGACTCGGAATAAGCAGAGTCAAAAACATGCAAATGAATGTCACTACAGCCAAGCCAAATTCATAACTTAACAATCTAGAAATATGGATATGTCTCTATTGCGAATGTGTTTTCATTTAAGATTTCAGGTAATCAGATATAATGTGTATTTAATCAGATATCTATAGTGTGTCTTGCAGGACCTTGGAGAAAACAGTTTTAGACTTTTCTATGTGAAAGCACAGAATGTGAGATTTTTGTATAATATGTTCAAATGAAAACCAACTTGGAGCAAAAACCTAATCATTGTAGCAAGTTATCATCAGGCATCATCCATATTTGCATCTATGAACAACTGGATTTATCGTAAAATGAATGGCAGAATTAGAAGAAGGTTAAGGGGTTGGGATTTTAACCTAGTGGTAGAGTGCTTGCCTAGCATTCATGATGCCCGGGGTTCGATTCCTAGGTATCACATAAGCAGACTGAGGAAATGGAAAACCCTCCCATGTACCTGGATTGGAAGAATCAACATCATGAAAATGACAATCTAGCCAAGGGCTATCTACAGATTCAACACAATACCCATCAATATCCCAATGGCATTCTTTAAAGAAATAGAAGAGGCAATCCAAAATTTCATATGGAATAATAAAAGACCAGTATAGCAAAAACACTTCTTAACAGAAAGAATAGCGCAGAAGGAATTTCAATACCAAACTTTAGACTCTATTACAGAGCTATAATCATCAAAACAACTTGGTACTGGCACAAGAACAGGCCTGAAGACCAATGAAATAGGACTGAGGACCCAGATATTAAACCACAGACCTATGGCCACATAATCCTTGATAAGGGAGACAAAAAAATAGAATGGGAGGAAGACAGCGTCTTCAACAAATGGTGCTGGCAGAACCAGTTAAGCACCTGCAGAAAACTAAAGTTGGATCCTTCTTTGTCACCCTAAACTAGAATTAACTCCAAATGGATCAAAGACCTCGAGGTAAAAGCCAACACACTGAAAACTTTACAAGAAGGAATAGGAGAAACACTCAGTCACCTTGGCACAGGTCAAAACTTTCTTAATAAGGACCAAGAAACACAACAAATCAGAGAAAGGCTGGATAAGTGGGACTGCATTAAACTGCAGAGCTTTTGTAGGACAAAGGACATAGCTAGTAAATTAAATATGAAGCCTACAGAGTGGGAGAAGATCTTCACCAATCATACAACGGACAAAGGCCTCATATCTAAAATAGATCAACAACTCAAAAAATTGAATCACTCCAAAACTAATCTCCAAAGAAACAAATATCCCATTAAAAGTTGAGCCAAAGACTTAAAGAGAGTCTTCTCTGAAAAAGAAATAAAAATGGCCTATAGACACATGAAAAAATGCTCAACATTTCTGGTCATAAAAGAAATGCAAATCAAAACAGCTTTAAGATTCCACCTCACTCCAGTTAGAATGGCCAGGATCAAGAAAACTAATAACAACAGATCCTGGAAGGGATGTGGCCAGGAGAGATCACTACTACACTGTTGGTGGGAGTGCAAACTCGTTCAACCACTATGGAAAGCAGTATGGCAGTTCCTCAAAAGACTAAACATAGAACTCCCCTATGACCCAGCAATTCCACTACTTGGCATTTATCCAATCACCCAGAAACAAGGACATACTAAATCCACTAGCACAACTGTGTTCACTGCAGCACTATTTACCATAGCAAAGATATGGAACCAACCCAGATGTCTCTCAGTTGATGAGTGGATCAACAAGATGTGGTATTTATACACAATGGAATTTTATGCTGCTGTCAGAAAGAATGATCTTGTCCCATTTGTAAGGAAATGGATAGACTTAGAGAAAATCATATTAAGTGAAGTAAGCCAGACTCAAAGGAACATAAGCTCAATGGTTTCCCTCATTTGTCATAATCAGTAGGAACCTTGGGCTCTCCTAGCAGAGATTTACAATAGAACAAAATCTAGAGACATAAGGCCAAAGAGTATGACACTAAATGTAAGGACCTCCAGGAAAGGAAACACATATAATAAGTGATTCTTGTTCTTAATGCACTATGTTTTCTCTCATCTCTTTTGCTATCCCTTGGTTATCTCATATTGTTACATCATTTCACCTTGTTATCTGATACATTTTATATATGCTTAATTGGTTATTTGAAATTGGATAGGGAAGGGGGGAAAATCAAGATGAGCGGGGGGAGGGTGTCATGAGAAAGGGTATCAGTGTTTATGAAGTAATGCACCTTCTATCTGGTGCATATAGTGTAACCCTTCTATTAATCACAATAAAAAAAGAAAAAAAGCTGAAAATGGTGCTGTGGCTCAAATGGTAGAGCTATAGCCTTGAGAAAGCCGAAGGTTGGGGCTCAGGCCCTGAGTTGAAGCCCCAGGACTAGCAAAAGAAGAAGAGGGAAGAGGAGAAGGAGGAGGAGGAGGAGGAGGAGGAGGAGGAGGAGGAGGAGGAGGAGGAGGAGTAAGAGGTTGAAGGAAATTGAGATTTCTGTGTTATTCACTGCTTAGGGACTCCCACCAATATTGAATTGAAATGTAAAAGATATAGACCACCCCAAGAACTCATCATGTCACTGTATTTGGAGAAAATACCTTTGAAGAAGTGATTAAGCTAAAATGATAACATTAATGTGGATCCTAACCCAATATGGCTAATGTCCTTATGAAAGAAAATTTGTGTGCATGGGACCATAATCAGGGACAGGCATGCAGAGGACAGGGAATGCAAGGGCATTGTTAGGAAGAGACTATTATCTACAAAGCACAGAGACAGTGGATTTTCAGCCTTCAGAACGCTGAAAAAATAAATGGATAATGTTCCAGCCTCTCACTTGGTGCTATTTTGTTATGGAATTTCTGAAAGACTAATGTCATCCAGAGTAGCTTCAGATATTTATTGGCTTATTTAGCTGAACTTGCTTTACAGAATACAGTCTAATGGGATAAGAAGCAGCATTTCCTTCTATCTAGAAATGAGAGAATTCAAAGTTCTGCCTTTTTTCCCCATTAGAACAAATATCTTCTCAGATGTATTTCTTAAATTTCTGGAGTAATACATGTTTCTGTAGGTCAAATAAAGAATATTCTCCATATTAAATGTTTACTGTGATGGTAATACATATACAATGTTGGAATTATTGAAAGTCTTTAGCATTTGTTTACAGCATCAGTGGAGATACTATCTGGGTTGTCAACAAGCTCCCAAGCTTGGAGAAAGGCATTTGTCCACAGCTAAGGTTCAAAGCTATCTCCCCCATCTACCCATAGAGCTTGCAGTTTTTGGATTCTTTAATTATAAAAATCAGAGGGATGGTTCCATTCCTGATTTATAGATGTAAGGAGCTAAAGCCAGGCAACAAGAAAAGAAACTCCTACCTTTTTATTGCTAGTAGATTTGAAGCAAACTGGGAAAGTCTATCCACAGCATCAACAGTTGAATACAAACATTTATATAATGGCACCCAACTATCAAACTAAAGGAACATGATAACAGTCAAATAGTACATGCTTTGTACAAATTCATGTAGAACACCAAGATTAGCGGGGAGAAGGTGGGAGGGAAATGGGGACCATGTCATGAGAAAGGGTAACAATGTTTGTGAAGTTATGCACCTTCTATCTGGTGAATATAATGCAACCCTTATATTAATCACAATAAACATATTTTAAAAAATAATAAATTAGATTTTACACTGTCAGGAAAACTATCAATAAAAGAAACATCAATATAAACTAACTTAAGATGTTCCAATAAAATTTAAGATGAGTAAGGGAAGGGATGGGTTTGAAGGGATGGGAAAAAATGTCAAAAGGGGTAACATTGATCAAGATCGATTGTATCCATAAACTGCTTTGTCAAATGATAACTACTTTGTATAAATACTTAAAGATGATATGTACATATATGATATGTGTATATTCATATACACATACAAATGTATGCATAATATGTGTATATAGTATGCATATTATATATATATAATGTGTATATTATGTGAGCTGAGTTCTTTAGTTCAAAGCTAGCACCCTACCCTTGAACCACAGTGCAACTTCCAGTTTTCTGGTGGTTAACTGGAGATAAGAGTCTCACAGACTTTAGTGTCAAATCTGGCTTTGTAGCATGATCCTCAGATCTCAGCCTCCCAAGTAGCTAGGATTATAGGCATGCGCCACCACACCCAGGAATAAAAATATTTTAAAAGATGCTTTGATACACCCTTGTGGAACTATCACACACACACATACACACACACACACACACACACACACACACACACACACACACTATAAACATTAATGCCTCTGTTTCAATTGTATTTTTGCTTGATTTTATACTTCTCTTTGCATAGTAACTTCAAAGGGGACTCATTTTGACATTTATACATAACTAAAAATTCAAGATATTCTGAAGAAACAGCAAGATGCATAAAAATTTATAGCCATAATGTATTTATTCTGTATGGAAAAACAGATTTCAATACTGGATTTTAGTCCAGTCTATTGTGAATTCACTAAAAATACTGGAATCATTACTCCATAGCCATTTCATAAAATGTGATGAATAAATGTGCCTACACTTAATAATTGCCCCAATTTTATATTGATCAGTCATGTTTTTCTAAATATCTAGTACCTAGATTCTGATTCTGATTGATCCTAATTCTGTGTGTTCATGCCTGTCATTCAAAAGTCTTCAGACTCTGTCCATTGTAGGGTGAGAGGAGAGAGGTGTGGGGGGGAGTAGGCCCTTGCACAGGCAAGGCATGAATTCTACCACTGAGGTACACTTCCAATCTAGACTATCTGTTGGAACAGTGAAAGGCTTTCACAGAGAATTATGACAAAATAGTTGCATTTTTTGGAAGACAGTTTATGGAGAATGAATTTAAGTAAGGAAAGGTACACAAACCACTTTACTGTCTATCCAAATAGAAATATTTATTCATTCATTATTACCATTTCAACAAGCTTTCATCACGTGTCCATTGAAATTCATATCACAAAAGAAGTTTTCTTTAAAAAGGGTCTAAGTATTTCACTTGACTTCAGCTGTATTTTTAGAATGAATACAGATAAAACCATTGTTTTTTCCTTCAAAAGCTAGAGGATGTTTTATTGTGCTGTTGGCATGATGCCACGTAACATGAAGAGCCGAATATAAACAATATCCAACAATAGATGATGGGAATTCAGACAAGATCACAGGCAGTGGGACTGAGAAGAAAGATGTGTGGAGGTCCTCTTTTCATTTTACAAAAAATACATGCCGGGCTGGGAGTTTGGCCTAGTGGTAGAGTGCTTGCCTAGCATGCACGAAGACCCGGGTTTGATTCCTCTGTACCACATGCATAGAAAAAAGCTGGAAGTGGTGCTGAGGCTCAAGTAGTAGAGAAAGTCCAAGGACAGTGCTCAGGCCCTGAGCTCAAGCCCAGGACTGGCAAAAAAAAAAAAGTACACGCCTGGCGGGGATTACTTGGGACTGACTTTTTATGGTTTGAATATAAAATGACCCTGGTAGATTTGGTTCTTGACTGGTGTTTGCCATTTGGGAAGGTGGTGAACACTTGAAATGAGGTCTGATATGAGGAAAAGTATCAATAAAGGCCTATCTTGTCCCTGTGTGCTCTCTTCCTCTCTCCTTTCTCTCTTCCTCTGTCTCTCTGCCTCTGCCTTTCTTCTTCTTAGCTGCCAGGAGTTGAGTAGCAGCCTTCTACCTTGATCTCTGCCTCTCTCCAAGTCCAGAAACAGTTGAGCCAACCGACAATGGACTAAGGCCTCTGAAAACCTGAGCCAAAAGTATTTGGTCACAGCAATGAAGAAATAACAAATACAATGCTAAAACATGATTCTTATCTTAGCTCTGAAGAACCAGTAATCTATGTCTTAGTTAACCTCATTTCATATAAAAATAATCAAAGAACTAAAGAATTCACATGCAATCACATTTGAGAGAAGAAATCTTCCACTTAGTTAATGTCCAAATACGATTTCCTAATGTCCTTTTTACTTTGCTTTAGAGAAGGGGCTGGTGAAAGGTAGTGATGCTGTATGAGAGGTTATGCAAACCTTCACTTATATTTTAAGTAAACCACAGATAATTTCTCCATATAATTTGAGCTCATAATGAGAAGAAGTAATTTTATTCATGAAATTCTCTGTAGCACTGGTTATTAGCTATGCAAACAATTAAGGATTGAAGGCATGGCACTTGTTATGCATGGTTCTTTTTTAGATTGCCCTCTCATTCAAGTCTCATTCTTTCTCAAATGCAGAAAGACAGTCCATGAGAAAAAAGCTATTGTTCCTTGATAATTACTCAGCTGCTTTCTGTATAGTAATGCCTCTGTGCCATGTGTCTTCACAATTTGCAATTTTTCTTTAAATAAGAACACTAAATAAACCAGGCAAGATATTCCTAAGTATATAGTTCGTTGACTTAATAACTCAGAAGTGCAAATTGTACCACATATTAATATTTCCATTTAACTCAAATGAAAAAACAGCAATAATTATTTCAAATCTTTGCTTTAATTTGAATATAATTTATTTTTCACACTTAGAGATGGAAAGCACACACGCTTTTAGTAACACTAAGCAATACAGCATTTAGTATGCTTCTCTATCTTAGGGCTAGGTGCCCAACAAATCCCATATCTGAAGGAGAAGAAGGGTGGAACCATGAAAGGGGAAGACTAGGGCTAAGCCAAGTTTAGGAATAGTAAAATTATGCCCTATTACAACCCTAACAATATGAATATTAGATCCTAATTATCATCCCAATATTAAGTTATAGTAATTATACCCTAATCACTCCCTAACAATTGGGATCAAATATTTGCATCTCTCCAAAATTCATGTATTGGATTGTAACTTCCAGTGAGATGATACCAGAAGATAGGTACTTTGGAAGATAATTAGGTCAAGAGGATGGAGTCCTCAAAAATGAAATTGGTGGGATCATGCAGTCATAAAATTCAATGTATATCCTACAAAATGAAGAAGAGTGGGGGAAGGGGCTGGGTTGGGAAGGATAGGGAGATGGTTGGAAGGGTGACATGCATGCCTAGCATGCATGAAGACCCGGGTTCGATTCCTAGGTACCACATACATAGAAAAAAAAAAGCCGGAAGTGGTGCTGTGGCTCAAGTGGTAGAGCTCTAGCCTTGAGAAAGTCCAAGGACAGTGCTCAAGCCCTGAGCTCAAGCCCAGGACTGGCAAAAAAAAAAAAACTACTTTGCATTCTTTTATAAAGTTAACAAAAAAGAAAGAGAAAAGAAAAACAGAGGTTAAACAATAATTAAAACAGAAAAACAAATGGTATCCAGAACTATTTCAATAACAGAGAAAAAGACATCATTGTAGTACTGAGATCAATTCTGAATACAACATGACACGGGAAAATTCATATTCTAGAAGCAGGGGACAGATCTGTATGAAAGTTATGACAAGGAATTATCAGAAGAAAGGATATTCTGCCTAAATTGTCCTTAACTGAATCACACATAACTTAACTTGTGGGATGGTGGAACATGAGAGACCCAATTACATATCAAAGGTGATTAGATATTGAAGGGAAAAGGGTTCTGCAAATCTCCTTTAGCAGGATTATATTTTTTAAAACTGTATTTTATTGTCGGGGTTACAGTTATATTCATCAGGTACTTATTGAACACTGAAACCCCTTCCCATGTTTTTCTCCCACTCCCCCTCCTCCCACCCCTTCCCAATTATCTTGTTTTTTCCCTTCCCTTCCCTATTTCAAATAAACAAATAACCTTATACACTGCACACCAGGTACCAAATTCAGATATAGGAACAGCATGAGATGAAATATAATGGGGGTGGGGGGACAGAAAAGAAATAACTTCACATAGTACATAATGAACAACAATCACAAAGATTAACCTCTTGCTTTCTTATCCTGGAGTTCATTTTGCTTAGCCTCATCCTATATGGTCATATGTACACAGCTATTGTGATCCTCTGCTAGGAGAATCCTAGACATATACAAATTGTTACAAATGAGGGAAACCATGGAGCCTATGTTTCTTCGGGTCTGACTTACTTCACTTAATATGATTTTTTCCAAGTCTTTCCATCTCCTTAAAGATTATTTTTTAAACTAGATTTTACAAGGATGGGAATAGGAGAAGGTTCAGGAGCCCTATTAGTTTAGTCAATTAAAAAAAAGAATGCCAATTTTCCAGCTTCTTATTCAAGGACAAAAGAACCATCTGTCTTTTCTTTGAACAATGCAAATTCTCCCAATGTCTCTTACCCATAATATCCAGTTGGACTCATCGGCCTCCCTAGTTGCTCACGTAATGACACGTCATCGTGACCATCTTCAACAAGATCCTGTTAGATCACTTTAGTCAGAATCTCTCTCACCTCTGACGAATTCCTGGAAATGTTCCTTTTTCTGACCAGCTGCATCATGTCATGGCTATCAATTTCCACTTGCTCATCTTAGATTTGAAGCTAAGTCTGAATCCTCTTCCTTCACTGAAAAATCTCATTGCCACATTCCCTATACTTACTACGATGGTCTTGAATAAAGGCATTTTACTATGGAGTCAGTAAATATAATGGAATATTTCCTTTGTAACATGGCTCTGGTAGTCAGAATTTTTGTCATGAGAACATGAAAGGAATAGTTTAAATGAATAAACTGCCTTTTTGCTTGGCACTTTAAGAAGTTTCAGTCCACGGTCCCTTTGTCTCTGTTACTTCTTTGTGATGAGGCAGAATGTCATGGTAGGAAGTTTGCAGTGCAACAAAATAACTCACTTCTTGTCAGAAAACAGGCAGAGAATGACCAACAGGAAGGGGCCAGGGACAAGATATACCCTTTAAAGTCACATATCCAGTGGCCTTCATCCTTTATTCATTTTTGATGAAATTCAAACCCCTGTGTTCCAATCAAATCTAAAAGTCCAACCAAGCATTTAAAACACAAGACTTTACATTTTAAAATTCAAGCCATAACAATAAAATATTCTGTCCAAGGACTTTGTTTCAGATAGGAATAATGGCCTTCATATTCAATTCTCTTATAATTTTGTAGAACCAATAAGGAAAGATAGCCTTTAATATGGAGTCTAGTAAAGGGATTTTTTTTCCATTTCAGTTCATTAGTGTTGAAGGATTAAATAAATCTGAACATGATCTCAAAGATGAAACTATAGTGTACAGTAAAGTAATTCACCATGCAATGATTGTTTACACACATATTCATAGCTTGTATTGTTTCCTTCTCTTCAGATACAGCTTTAAAAGTTTGAGATGATCAGCTCTGTATCTCTGAGCCCAAATCCTGTCTGAGAAGAAGAGGATGACATTAAGGCCTGAATATGGTGAGCTATGAAATGAAGAAAAGTGATTATAATCAAACCAAACTTGGCTCCCTCAAAACTCACTGAAGCACAAATAAAACATTGGTGCCCTATGTCATATAACACAAAAGTCAGATCAGTTGTATTTACTTTGCTAGTTTCACTCCATCAGAACCAAGAACAGACAGTTTCTAATCACCAGCACGTGCCAATTGGTCCTAAAGGTCATTGATCATGGGAAGATTCTTCCTACTCTCAATAAAACATAGATGATCCCTCTTGAACAACTTATGTGGAAAACCAATGCTACTGGGATAGCTTCTAATTCCACATATGACTGAGATAAGGGCAATATCTCTCACCAATCATTGCAGCCTCATCACAGTGTCTATAGAAATAGAGGTTCTTCATAAGATGCCACCTTCTCAAGCAGAAAAAGATCAAACAGGTTTTCATGAAATGCACATTGTATATGAAGGGTTGCAGACTCTTGCCTTTACTCTGATTTCTGTTGGTGAGTAGGTCCTCAATTGTAGCGTTTTCCACAGCTTTCTATCAACCTATCCTATAAGGCTAGTTCAACCCATATATTCTTCATCCTCATGAATCCAGTTCCAGAAAACAAATGCCACATAGAGAAACACTATCAATCATGATAGGTTCCCTGATACTTTCCTTACTAGCCCTGACTTTTCTTCATTTTTTCAACTCATCAATTGGAAATATACGGAAATTTGTGCCAGTTGGACTTTGGTTTAAATTCCAACTACAGTATTTACTTTAACAGTCTTGCAGCTCAAAATAAATTATTCTCATGTTTTTGTTTTCCTCTCATATTTAAAACTCAGCTTTCTTGCATGAGGTCTGATTCAATAGAACTCTGCATTGAATTTCAGTATTTCCCAATGAATCTTAAATCATCAAGGCTGTTGTTTGACTGAAAACTTTACTGGAAATCACAGAAACTAATTTTTTATATCAGCTACTTGGCCAGGAAAAATTAAGTTGAATAAGAATGATAAAACTTGGGCTGGGAGTTTGGCCTAGTTGTAGAGTATTTGCCTAGAATGCACGAACACCTAGATTCGATTCCTAGGTACCACATACACAAAAAAGCCGGAAGTGGTGGCTCAAGTGGTAGAGCACTAGCCTTGAGGAAAGCCCACTAACACTGCTCAGGCCCTGAGTTCAGTCCCCAAGACCAGCCGTCCCCGCCAAAAAATGGTCTTCAGCTCAAGGCCATCACCCTATCCCTTGAGCCACAGCACCGCGTCCAGTTTTCTAGTGGTTAAGTGGAGATAAGAGTTTCACAAACTTTAGATCCTCAAATCTCAGCCTCCTAAGTAGCTAGAATTACAGGTGTGAGGCACTGTACCCAGCCAGCTAGAATGATAAAAAAGAAAGGAACAAATTTAAAGTCTCTACTAAGATAAAACTCATACATGGTAGCTCAGTTTTTTTTCTTATGTTTTTATTGTAATTAAAAGAAGGGTTACATTATATTCACCAGATAGAAGGTGCGTTACTTCCCATACATTGATACCCTTTCACATGTCTTGATCCCCATTTCCCTCCCCCCACCCCCACCCCTCATCTTGTTTTCCCCCCTTCCCTATCCAATTTCAAATAACCAAATACACATTTATCCAATATATCATCAAAATGAAATACTGTAACAATATGAGATAACCAAGGGACAGCAAAAGAGATGAGAGATAACAGTACATTAAGGACAATAATCATTCATTACATGGCTTTTGTTTTTATATCCTAGGGGTCCTTTCATTTATCATCATACTGTATGGCCTTATGTATCTAGGTTTTGCTGTATTGCAAATCTCTTCTAGGAGAGCCCAAAGTTCCTACTGATTCTGACAAATGAGGGAAACCATTGAGCTTATGTTCCTTTGAGTCTGGCTTACTTCACTTAATATGATGTTTTCTAAGTCTTTCCATTTCCTTACAAATGGGGCATGTCCTTCTTTCTGACAGCAGCATAGAATTCCACTGTGTATAAATACCACATTTGTTGATCCACTCATCAACTGAGGGACATCTGGGTTGGTTCCATATCTTTGCTATGGTAAATAGTGCTGCAATGAACATCGTTGTGCTAGTGGATTTAGTATGCCCTTTTTTCTGTATGGTTGGGTAAATGCCAAATAGTGGAATTGCTGGGTCATAGGGAAGTTCTATGTTTAGTCTTTTGAGGAACTGCCACACTGCTTTCCATAGTGGTTGAACAAGTTTGCACTCCCACCAACAGTGTAGTAGTGATCCCTCCTGGCTACATCCCCTCCAGCATCTGTTGGTATTAGATTTTTTTGATCCTGGCCATTCTAACTGGAGTGAGGTGGAATCTTAGAGTTGTTTTGATTTGCATTTCTTTTATGACCAGAGATGTCAAGCATTTCTTAATGTGTCTATAGGCCATTTTTGTTTCTTCTTCAGAGAAGACTCTCTTTAAGTCTTTGGCCCATCTTTTAATGGGATGGTTGTTACTTTGGAGGTTAGTTTTGGAGTGATTCAATTTTTTGAGCTGTTGATATATTTTAGATATGAGGCCTTCGTCTGTTGTATGGTTAGTGAAGATCTTCTCCCATTCTGTAGGCTTCATATTTAATTTACTAGCTATGTCCTTTGCCATACAAAAGCTCTGCAGTTTAATGCAGTCCCACTTATCCAGCCTTTCTCTGATTTGTTGTGTTTCTTGGTCCTTATTGAGAAAGTTTCGACCTGACCGTAGCTCAGTTTTAACCGAATGCACTCAAGAAATTTGTTCTCCATTCCATGTAATTTATGAGAACTGCAGAACACATCAAGGTTTCACTTGTTTTGATGATACCTTTTAAGTGGTTGTTCCATTCATTCTTCCTTCCTGGGGTTTTATTCTCAGTTTATGGGATTAACTTAACACTTCACAGCACTCATGGTGTTATACCCTGCTGAAGGCCTCATCAACATTTCAGGTATCCTACTAGCAAAAGAAAGAGGTATGTTGTTTTCTGTAGAATGCTCATCAGAAACTTATATAAAACCCTGACTTGCTTTGTATTTGTTACAATTAGCATAAAATACAAACCCCATTCTATGGAACACAATTTAGAAATGATAATACCTATTTATGATTTGTACCTTTTTACACTCATGTCTAATTGTTTAGATTTTTCATTCCAACTCTATATTTATGTGAAGAAGCAATTAGAATTGTTTAAATGTATAATCCCCTTTGAGAGGAATGAGCAAGGAAAAAAAATCAAAAGTACAAATAAATGAGACAAGTATGTTGTCTCTGTTCAAATTCAGTCTGCTTTGGTGTCTCCTTTCCTGTCTGTCTAGAATGAGAAAAGCTAACGTAAAGAAAGCCTGTCACTCCAGCAGTGAGCAAACACACTTGATTTCCTGGAAATCTAACCCTAATCCTGGTAGGTGCCTCATTCTGTTTCTTGGTTTCCTCCCCTTTCCTGCCCAAGACATCTGTATGCCCTGTCTACTCTTTCAGCTCTACTTTAAGCAAAACTCACTACTTAGGATCCTGATGGAGAAAGTCCCCTGTGCTATACTCAACCCCTCCCTCCTTCTACTGGTCTTCTAGCTGCTATTACATCAATGTTGCTTAACCTTCCTTCACTGTGACAAATGACTGATATAACTCAACATACAAGAAGAAATGGTTGGGGGTGACAGAAATCTGAAAGAACTCTGCAGGACTTTGACTTCTCAGCAAAGCCCAGACCAAAGAAGCCAAAAAGCTACAGATAGCAGCCAGCTTGAGGTGTATAAACCAAGTGCAGGTACTCTGAAGTCTTTGGAGCTTGGAGGAATGATACTCAAGTTCCAGGTCTATGAAGAACCAACCACTGCATGCAGAGAAAATCAGTACCCACTGAACAGTCAGTGCAGTGATTTGTGTCGGTCAGGAAAGAAGCTGGTGATTGTCTGTACTGAGTTCACTCAGACACAATGCCTGCAAGGCCACAAAGGTGAAATCTCAGCTGCCTGGAGCAGAGACCCACTGTCACCAGCACAGATACTGAGACTCCAATGGGGTCTGAGGACTCCAGATCCTGAGGGCAGGCAGGCATGGAAGAGACAGACACGGTCTGTACTTGTGTGAAGGGCCATCCTTGTGAGAGCTCTACCCCACACAACCTGTGTGGCCCTGGATTTGGAGTCAAGACAGAGACTGGGGACACTATTTGTGAATTGTGCCTCTCGGCTTCTTCTCCAATGCCTCATTTGCTTCTGAAGAGTGTCGCCCCTGGACAAGCTGTGAAGCCAAAGACCTGGTGATGCTGTAGCAAGGAACTAAGCAGTCCCATGCTGTCTGTGGCCCCAGTCTCAGGGGAGAGTGCTGGCGGGAATTCCTGTCGTGATAGTTATCCTGAGCACTGTCTTCTTGACATCAATCTTGGCTAAGGCCTACCCTCCTCAGGAGGTATGGCAGGGCCCTGTGGAGATGGAGAACTTCTCCGGCCACCACCCTGCAACCCCCGTGTAGGAGACCTTGCACGGGTGCCAGCCCATTCCCCAGGAGGAAGGCAAAGAAAGCCACATCTCAGTGCAGGAGAGACAGTGAGGCTGTGTGTGCTTGGAACTACTGAGGAGCTGGCTGCATGAGGATGAGGGGCTGGCACTGCTGAGCCACACCTCTGCCTGAACCCCTAAAGCTTGAAAGGAGAGCCAGCTGAACACAACACATCTTTTAGAACTCTCATGAAGATAATGAAATCCTACAAGACTCTACAAGTCAGCCTGCACAACAGGGACTGGTATCCTGTCTGAATGTACACAGACCACTTTATGACCAGCTCTTCTGTGGCCTCGGGAAGACAAGGTTCCCTTGAATGATCAGCATTTCCCATAGCCAGAAAATAACTCATACTCTAAGCCTCAGTTTTGTCTCTTCATTAACTCCCCTAGCAGGACACTTTCAATTGTCAAGCCCCTCATTACCGGTGGCTTCTAGAGCCACCTGTCCTATCCATGCAAATATCACTTCCAGCTTCATCAGACCCTGGTCTTACTTCACTATTTCTACTGAACCTGGAGTTTTGAATAAAGGGCAGATTGATTCTCTGGGACACAGGAGGGTGTGAAGTGCCTCTTGCTCTGCCTGGTCCTGGTACCATTTAAATTCCCAGTAGATGCTCTCACTTTTCACTGTCACCATCCCAAGGAAACTACAAAATAATTTTGTAGAAAAAAAAGTTAAACAACAAAAAATCATAGAAGGAACATTTTAACAAAAATAGTAACTTTTATGGTGGTATTAGGAGCTGTTCTTAAACATGGCTGTATATTGGTGAACAATATATGAGCTAATATCTGTTTCTCTAGGTGAAATTACCTGAAATATAAATGTTTCATCCACTTGTCTCTTCCAGGAGGGCTATCATGGCATAATAAAAATCTT
The DNA here is from genome assembly GCF_031878675.1 of Megascapheus bottae. NCBI lineage: Eukaryota > Metazoa > Chordata > Mammalia > Rodentia > Geomyidae > Megascapheus > Megascapheus bottae. The sequence goes on along the minus strand of NC_143517.1, from coordinate 8,320,670 downwards.
AATCTAATTTCCTGTTGATATTGGTCTAGCGTAGTTCCTGTTGGTTATTACCACTCCCAGAAATGTGGAAGATTTTCACTGATCCTGAAGGAAGTCTTCGATCACCATACTCTGAAATATTTGATTAGCTTGGTGAAATCTGTTCCCCTCATAGGCCTGCTGAGTGTCACCCAGTTCTTACAAAGGTCTGCAAATTGATATTTTGATTACATGTGCTTGTACTTTTTCAACCCTGTGCAATTTAGGCCTCAGCTTTACTTTATAACGTTATCATTCTTTCCATAAAGATAGCATTTGCTTTTGGCTGGTCTGTGAAATAGCAGCTAGCCTGTGCACTTTGTGCTCAATAAATATTAATTAAGGTGCTAAGGTCTATAACTAGACAGGTTGTCTGTGTTTCTTTTTCTAAACCGTGTTTCTCTCATACTTAGGGAGAGAAAGGTACAATGATATTAAATATTCAAACAACCCATTACTTTCTTTTCTGAAGTCTATGAAAGTAGTCTCAGATTTGAGTAATAGAGTCCATATCATTTTATGTTTAATTTTAAGAATTAACGGATCAGAGAGGATATTGATAGCAGGTAATGGAGATGGAAGTGGAAAAACTGAGGCAATAGCTGATATATCTTGTCTAGTCTGGTTAGAATAATTCAGAAGTCATATGTATTAAAAGCAGGTTTCCTTTGAACAAGAAAAATTATAGCAAAGCATCAAAATAATTAGAATTAAAATTGTCAGTCTGCTAAGTGGCTACTTTACCTATACCTCCATCCTTTGTAGCAGATGATAGGTGATTATCGGAATGTTTGCGCTCTCATCATCCTAGGCCCAGGTCCTGCAAGAACAGCTGAAGAAACGCTGGCTCCACAGCCAGACGCCATCCCTCAGTGCAAAGCCCCCAAGGACACTGAAGGAGCACAGTTCCTCCCTGTAGTCACTCTGGTCCTCTGTGGACCTAGAGGCTTTCTCCCTGTTTGAAGAATATGTGCTTGAATCGGGCATGGGTGACTCAGACTTGTAGTCTACTGAAGAGCCTCAGACCTGAGGATTATGGCTCAAAGCCACACTAGGCAGGAAAAATCCATGAAACTCTTTGCTCCAATTAACCACCAAAATGCTTGAAGTAAGCTGTGGCTCAAGTGGTAGAGCACCAACCTTGAGCAAAAATATTCAGCCACAATGTCCAGGCCCTGAGTTTAAGCCCCAGGACTGAAATAAGCCCTGGAGAGAAATATAAAAAGAAGGAAGAGAAGGAGGGAGGGAGGAAAGAAGGGAGGAAGGGAGGAAGGAAGGAAGGAAGGAAGGAAGGAAGGAAGGAAGGAAGGAAGGAAGGAAGGAAGGAAGGAAGGTAGAATGTGTGCTTGATTGTAACTTCTAAAATTTCACAACACTGTGATGTTCATCTCAATCTTGTTTATAGGAGAAGAGACTGAGATTATACATTGTTCCACGGGGTCTGTATCTTTTCCAAACCTGCCTTGAGATGACTGAAACTATGGGGAAATACAAAGGCTCAGGCTGGACTCAGGCATGGGTTTTAGTCCCGAGTCTTGTTTGTAGGATGTGCCTCTAGGAAAGTTATGAATCTTCTCAAAAAATAATTTCCTTAAAATGTAAATTAAGACAATACTTGCTATTTTATATGAAAAACTGAGATGTAAAATGGAGACAATCGCCACTTTAAACAATGTTTACTTTAAGGAGTTAAAGATGATCCAGCTGTGCTAAATTCAGTGCCTGATACAGACAGCATCCACTAGATATGAAAATTCTAAGGTCAACACCAAGGAAAAATAGGGACCACAACAGCATGAAAACATGAGGGAGGCTAGAAGAGCATTGCTAAACTGCCACTGGAACAAAAAAGAAGGCCAGAGTTACTTGCTAAATCCCTTAAGGGTACATATTTTTTAACATTTTGTGCAAAAACTATGTTTTTCCTGACTATGAACATTAGAGACACTTTCTTCCTGAATCTTGTGCATGTATCCAATGAATCAGGATGAACTTGTATCCAAAGCAGGTTAAGACTGTGCTTTTGCCTAGCCCAGAGAGGAAAATCAGAAGAACCATTTAGCAAAAGTCTGAACTTCTTTAATCATCTCTTAATGTCAAGGAAGAGGCATTAATTTTGTAAATAAAGAAAAACATAGGCATGTCAAAAAGACCTGGATGATTTCCCTGGTTTCATACCTACCTGCAGAGCTGTCTGCTAGAACCCAGAAGTAGGGCTAGGCCACATGGGAAGACCAGTGACAAGGTGCCATGTGCCGAGCTGGGGCCTTGATTAGAATAGTGAGCCAGATTATCCTCAGTAGAGGCTAACGAGTAATAAAACAAAATGTCTGGGCTAAGGAGGCAACCCCTGGCAGTCCGGGTGTCTGATATGGGAAGTCCACACTACTTTTCAAAGGGTCATTTGCCCAGTGGGTTTGGTATTAGAGTGGTGGAATGTGGGATCTGAAAGTGGCTACTGAAGGAAGAAACGAAAGGGAAAAAGACATCTGATGTCCTGTAAAAGACCACAAGACTGCACTACACACTGTGAGAACACAGCAAGCCAAGCAAGGAAAGGCACCCTGCAGGGAGTAGCCAGGAGAAGGCAGACATGTAGACAAGTGCACCCCTCACTCACTGGGAGATGCCAGGGAAGGGTACATATTTTTTTTTATTCCAAGATTTTATTAACACTGATTTAACAAATCAAATTTAAGAAGACAAGTATTCAGGAATGGAATCTCTATATACAATCACTGGCACGTAAATTTAAGAACAATGAAAATTAAGCTGAAGGGTACCTATTTTTTTAAAGTAAGATGTATTTAAAATCTGCTCCTAATAGAATAACTGAATTACCTAGAGTATATCTGAAAAACAAAAAGTACTTGTTCTTATGGAGAAACAAGCAAGTCACAATTTAGATGAGAAAAGTCAACTGACTAAAGCCATGTCCAACATGAATCAGATGATATAACTATCTGACAAGGATTTTAAAACAACCATCACAAACTCCTTCAATAATTAATTACAAATCCTCTTACAAAAATATAAAGTATCCAAAGAAACTATTAGTATAGAAAACAGGCTATCTAAAAAATCTAATAGAAATAACTGAACTAATCCAATAACTAGAACAAACTCACCAGAAGTAGTGAGTTTAGAATGGAGATGACAAAGGATAGGACTGATACATTCAAAAACAAATCAATAGAATTTATTCAGTCTACATAACAGATAACAATGAAATAAAACAAAAAATCAATAGGGTCTCAAAAATCTGAGAAACAAAAACACCTAACTTTTATATCAGAGTCCCAGGATAATAAAAGAAAAATTGATACTAGAACAATATTTCAAGAAAAAACGACACAAAGCTTCCTAAAACTGACGAATGACACAAACCTACAGATGTGAGGAATATACTAAATTCCAATGTTTTAGGAAATCCAAATACAGTCAAGACATAAACTCCCCCAATCTAAAGAAGGAAAAACATTTTCAAACGAACAAGTGTGGAAATGACATATCACCTATTATAAAGGGATACAAACTAGAATATCAATTGCCTTTCCCAATGGCTCCATAAAGTAGTGAAAAGAAAGACATGTTAACTCCAATTCCTATATTTAGTAAAACATTCCTTCAGAAAAGAATAACAGAATGATAAAAATCAAAGTTAACTCAATACATCACTACCCCTTTGTTAACTTGAATCAAAAATTGCAAAACAACATAAGGTGGTATCAATGCAAATAAAAAGAACTGAAAGACAATTTTGAAAGTTAGTCAAGGAATATAAATAAAAATAATATCTCAAATTCAACACTAATACCTTGATTACACATGTATAGTGTAACGTCTGGATCAATATCTAAAAAAACTATACAAGCAATATAATCTAAGTCATAAATAGAAGGAAGGAACTCATAAACAAAGGGACACAGGAAGGAATGAAATAAGGACAGAAATCTGAAAAACTTGAAAGTAACTAGAAGGCAAGAAATAAAACAGACAAAGGAGAAACAACACTAGTAGAAAAATAAATGTAGAAAAAGAATACATAATTGATGATAGTAATGGCTAAAAATAATTATCAGCAATTCCTGTAAACGTGTATGGCATAAATATACCAATTAAAAGGCTAATATTAACACAGTAAATTTTAAAATATGGTCCAAGTATATTTTTCAAGTTGCCCAAGAGTAAAATTTCTATGTTTACGTGATAAATGTACTTTTTATTTTTAAGGAATGGCTGATTCAGTTTAAAGAATGACTGTGTAATTACTCACTTCACCCATAGCTTAGTTGGGTTAAAAATAAAAGGATATATATGGAGAGACATATGTATCACTTATACATTAATTTTTAAGAAAAAATGCAGGAGCAGCTATATAGATATCAGTGAAAGTAGACTACAGAAGGAAGAAATTTACTAAGAATAAAGATACACATTATATAGTGATAAAAGGAATAATGACAGTGTACCCAGAAGACAGAAAGTCTAACGAACATTCAAGATTATTAAGTGAAGCCAACATATCTAAGGAAAGTATTCAGTAATTTTCAGACTTCAACACTATAATGTGGGTAGACAGAAAATCAATAAGAACTAATGCAATTTATTGAACGTTTTGCCCAACCATAGGAGAATAGACACTCTTTTTGAATGCCTATGGAATATTTGTTAAGAAAGGCGGTGGTTCACACCTGTAATCCTAGCTAGTCAGGAGGCTGAGATCTGAGGATTGCAGTTCAAAGCCAACCTGGACAAGTAAGTCTATGAAATTCTCATCTCCAATTAACCACCAACAAACTGGAAGTGGCGCTATGATTCAAGTGGTAGAACAGAACACTAGCCTTAAGGTGAAGAGCTCAGAGACAGTGCCCAGGCCCAGAGTTCAAGCCCAATGACAACAAACAAACCAACAAAAAACTGCAATGACTTTTAAAATCATACAGAGTATGGTAACTAGCATCCCAGCAAGTTACATGACTCTACCCTTGTCACAAAATTCCGTAGTTCTAGCCGGGCTCCGTGGCTCATGCCTGTAATCCTAGCTACTCAGGAGGCTGAGATCTGAAGATCAAAATTCAAAGCCAGCTCAGGCAAAAGCCAAGTCAGGTACTAAAGTCCAAGAGACTCTTATCTCCAATTAATCACTAGAAAAAGGGAAGTGGGGTTGTGGCTCAAGGGGTAGGGTGGTAGCCTAGAGCTGAAGAGCTCAAGGACAGCACCCAGGCCCAGAGTTCAAGCCCCATGACCCACAAAAAAAACCCCAAAATTCCATAATTTCTATCCCTTTATGGCCTTTTACTCCATTTCTCATCACAGGCATAGCCACTAAAGTCTCATATATTTCTGTAATTATGCTATTTTTGTATGTTAAATAAAAGGAATTATGTAGCATGTATCCATTTCAGCTTGGTTGTTTAAGTTTTGAGGAAAGTTCTCTTTGGTTAGTCAAGACTGACCTTTAACTGGAGATGGCTAGCATTAAGATTGCAGGTGTAAATCACCAGTTATTGGTTTTGTATTCAGCACAATTATTCAAAGGTCATCCAAGTTGTTGCATCAAGGAACAATAGATGATGATGATGATGATGAAATAATGTTCTACAATAGGAATAATCCTATGTTGTACATGTTGTACACTTTTAGTTTTAAAAGAATGGAATGGCTGATTTACTTTCAGAATTGGTTACAATTCTGTGAGTGAACCTTGCCAACATTTGGTAAGCAGATCTAGATATGTACCACTAGCTCAAGGTGGGATTCTTGTTTGGTTTGATTTCTGGGGTGTGTGTGTGTGTGTGTGTGTGTGTGTGTGTGTGTGTGTTTGGTGAAACTGAAGATTGAACATAAGCAAGCACTGGACCATTTGAGCCATAGTCCAGTGCTATTTGCTTGTAATTTATTTTTCAGATAGAGTTTTGAGCTTTGGCCTGAGTTAGCCTTAGACTGCAATCCTCTACTTCCTACTTCCTCTGTTGCAGCAGCTGGAGTTACCCCATGCTAACTACATGTGATTTCAACTCATGCTTTTACTAAAACCCAATAATGTTGATCATATTTTATGTATGTTGTTATTCTGCTTAGTCTTTATTCTTTGATAAAAATTTTACTCATGTGTTGGTTTTGGGTTTTGTGGAGATTATTTTGTTTTGGGTGCTGGGGAGAGGGTGGCAGTTTGGGGGCTTGACTTCAGGGCACTATCTCTGAGAGTTTTGTTGCTGTTTTGGTGGGGGGTTGTTTGTTTTTGTTTTTGTTTTCTCAAGCCTAGAGCTCTCCTATTTGAGCCACAGCTCCACTTTCATCCCCTTCCCCACTCCTGGTCATGGGACTTAAACTCTGGGCCTGAAAGCTGTCCCTGAGCTCTTCAGCTCAAGGCTAGTGCTCTACCATGTTCACTATAGCACCACTTCCTGTTTGCCAGTGGTTAATTGGAGATAAGAGTCTCATAAACTTTAGTGCCTAGACTGGCTTTGAACTACAATCCTCAGATCTCAGCCTCCTGAGTAGCTAGGAGTTTTAGGCATGAGCCACCGGTGCCTAGCAACTTCCAGCTTTTTTAGTGCTTAATTCAAAACAAGAATTTTGTGGACTTTCCTCCTCTGGTTAATTTCAAACTATGATCCTCAGATCTCAGCCTCCCGAGAAGTGAGGATAACAGACATGGGCCAATGGAGCCCAGCTACACATGTGGGGGGTTTTTTGGCCAGTTTTTATTTTTCTTTGAGCATTCAAAAGTTTTTTTTAATATTATCTTTATATGTTATTCCATGCTTTTGTTGGATACATGATTTGAAAATATTTTCTCTCAGTCTGTAATCCATATTTAGCCACTTTTGGGTATGCCTGAAAGAAACCAAGATCTTGCCCTCACACCTGTCTGACCATTTTCACAAGTACAAAACATGAGAATCTTGGAAAAGAAGAAGAAATGTTAAAATCCTGTCTGTTGTTGTCTAGATTCCACTAGTTGGCTCTAGTATTCCTTTTCTATCTCTAATCTTTCCAGGAATCCAAACAGTAGAACTAGTGGAATCTAGATGGGTAAAATACATAGGAATGAAGCCATGTATTTTTATTGTAATTAATAGAATGCTTACATTATATTCAAAAGATAGAAGGTGAATTATTTCACATACATTGATACTCTTTCTCATGTCTTGGTCCCCATTTCCCTCCCCCCACCTCCACTCCTCATCTTGTTTCCTCCCTTCCCTATTTGACTTCAAATAACCAAATATGCATATATACAATATATCAGAAAACCAGGTGAAAAACTGAAACAATATGAGATAATCAAGGGACAGCAAAAGAGATGAGAGATAACATAGTACATTAAAGACAACAATCACTCATCATAAGGCTTTTGTTTCTATATCCTGGAGGTCCTTTCATTTAGCATCATACTATATGGCCTTATGTATCTAGGTTTTGCTCTATTGCAAATCTCTATGAGAGACCAAGGTTTCTACTGATTATGACAAATGAGGGAAACCATTGAGCCAATGTTCCTTTGAGTCTGGCTTATTTCACTTAATATGATTTTTTCTAAGTCTTTCCATTTCCTAACAAATAGCGCGATGTTGTTCTTTCTGACAGCAGCATAGAATTACATTGTGTATAAATACCACATCTTGTTGATCCACTCATCAACTGAAGGGCACCTGGGTTGGTTCCATATCTTTGCTATGGTAAATAGTGCTGCAATGAACATCGTTGTGCTAGTGGATTTAGTATGTCCTTGTTTCTGGACGATTGGGTAAATGCCAAGTAGTAACACTAACATTTTTTTCAAGTACCTTGAACATGATTAAACATAAACTGAGGTACCACTCCTGTGGATTTCGTGGGATCCACTAGAGCCCATTCCCTTTCCAGCCTGCCTCTGTACTCTCAGAGAGCATGTTTGTGCTTTAAGTAGACTTTTTCTATCATTTTCATAGTTTTGTATCTTGCCTGTTCATCTCTTGCCAAGGTTAATGGCTTCCATGTGGCTTCCTTGCTGGAAGTGTGGCTGACTGGTGAGAATATGGAGGGTTATGAAAATATAATTGCCATTAAAAGAGATCTTCTTGATATAAAAAAATGCTAGAGGCTGGGATAGACAAAGGCTGAAATAAAGTACAATGTATATCTTTGTCTAGCAAAAGCATCCCCCCCATGGGAACAGGTACTTAAAAGCTTACTTGGTGGAAAATCCCTGACTCCCACAAATTAATAGGATAAAGAGTAAGCATCCCAGCCTCCATTTTGCATCTGTTTGGTTCTAGATTATTCTTTCTGGCAATCACTTTGATGCCATCTTGAAATCCAGAAAGGGACCTGTAGAAGACAAAGACCATCTGACAGTTTTCAATGACCTTGATCATAGCAAGGCCTTACCTGGCCAACCTATAGAAAGTGAGCTGCCAGGCCAACTGTGAACATACCTGGACTGGGACCGCTTAAGAAAAAATGTGTACCTCAGCCAGGTGCAGTGGCTCACATCTGCAATGCTAGCTATTCCAGAGGCTGAGAACTGAGGATCAGGGACCTCAGATCATAGTTTATATGCTAGAATTACATAGACTCCAGCTAGTGTGAATGGCCCAGAGCAAGTGGTCTCAACTTCATCTTAAGCCTTAGACTTCTAATCTGTAACAAATCAATGGGAGCACACATTTTTTTGATTGTATGGCATTCAAATTATTCTTCATAGAGGAACATCAATGAGAGGCTTTAATAGTTGTTATGGACATTCCACATAGAAACCAATCCAAAATGATCCTCTAGACAAACAAGGATCAAAGACATCCCAAAAGATAAGGCATTTCTTGCAAAAGTATTCCAACTGCAAAACACTTGTGAAAATAGATCAAAAAACAAATATGCACAATTTTCTGAGGAATAGAAAGCTCACCTCTGTTAAGTGCACACACACACTCATGGATGCACACACATGTGTGCACAAACACATACACACAACACTCTTTGTAAGTTTGGAAGCTATTTACATCCCACATGTGGACTTTCACTCTATTTTGGAGATGCAATATCCTGGAACTGGCCTTCCAAGAGAACCACTGCCACTGCCAAAGTCAGATGGGGAATCAAGGCTATGGTATAGGGACAGGGAAGCTACACACAGAGTGAGGTGCTTCAGATTGTATTGAAAGGCCAACATGAGCAAAAACTGGACGTCCTGGGATCAGGAGTTTGGACTAGTGGTAGAGTGCTTGCTTAGCGTATATGAAGACCCGGGTTCTTCATACATAGAAAAAACTGGAAGTGGTGGCTATGGCTCAAGTGGTAGATCACTAGCCTTGAGGAAAAACCCAAGGACAGTGCTCAGTCCCTGAGTTCAGTCAACAGGACTGGCAAAAAAAAAAAACCCTGAATGTCCTACATTAGCCTCAGGTCAACTACACAAGTGAAACTAGGTGTTGAGATCTTAGATCTGAACTTTCTTGCCTGACAGATAGATAGCTTATAGTATTTGACTGCTCTCTTCCTTTGGAGCAGTTTTTCCTTTTGCTATGAGATGATAAGAAGTTGGTATTGCCTGTCTGAAGCACAGTTTATCTTTTGTGACAAGGTGCTTGTAGGTAAATCTTGTATTTCCTAGAGCCCAAGATGATTATAAAATGACCATAGGAAGGAATGGCTCAGATCAAAGCATAGATACACCTAGCCTTTAGCCTCTATTATCCTGCTTTTAGTTAGTTTAAAGGCCTAGCCAAAGCAACTTTTAAGTTGCCTCTTATAAAACCATATGTGTTTTGTTTGTATATGTGAAATACAAACACCACGGTAGACAGCATTATTCAGCTTCTCAGTTCTCAAGGACTTAAAATTGTGATTGTCCAACGTGTGGAACCTTGGGATTTTATAGGACATACTACTACATGAAATATTTTGATAACTCATTGTGTTTGTTCCTAAATTATTCAGTAAAGGGCATTCCTCTGCCATCTAGGCCTGTTCTTTCTATGAACCCAAAGATGGAATATGAAGGATTGACTCCACCTTGTTCTCCCAGGTGCAGATAGATACCAGGCAAACCTGGTAGATAAGTACAGACTACCTGACTCCAGCAGGGCAAGTTACCTAAGCCAAGCTGTAAACATCTCATCGTGGGTCAAACTGGAAAGCCCCCACCTCCCTTGACCCAATGGCTAACAATCAAGTCCAGACTATTCCTTTTACATTCTCCTCCATTTTTCTAACATTCAGGACTCATTTTTTTCTTATCATAACCAGCCCATAAATATTTATTGGTGTGTTTAGATAGCAAAGAAACTGACAACATTGCCTATTCTGGAACCCCTCATTGGGTGGCACAGCTAGGATAGAAAGGGGAGTGAACTCTCATCTGCAGGGCCGAAAGATGGCCTTCTGGATTGGTCTGATTACTTTCTACTTTCTGCTTCCTTTTAAATGTGTACATCCAAGATTATAGCATTTCCCTGGGGAGGATGACACAAGGACCACACCCCCTCCCAATCAGTCACAGCTCTCTCTGGTAAGAAATTACAGTACTCTTTTGTTGAAAAGCTCAGTGCTAAGAGACTGAATCAATCATGCCATGGACACCATATCTCCTCTTGCTCACAAAGTTCTTCTGGGAAAGCAATTTCACAGATTCTACTGATGATCTGTTCCATTCTTAACCGCCTGCTGCCAGAGAGATGACCTGCTTATGTCCCATTAAATAGATTGGTTATCAGGTGGCAAAATGAAAACTTTCTCATTAATCAGAAATGATGGTTTGACACTGATTTTGACAATCCTCAATTTGAGAAGAAAGCCTAAGAAAATAATTTCTTTCCAGGAAAAAATATCAATAGAATAATTAGCCTAATTAATGGTAGATTCCTACACAGAAACATGAATTATAAACAAACTAGCCCCACACACAAACACATACATACACACATACACTGGCAGTCTTTGTTAGTTTGTTATATCTCCTTAAATTTATCCTTTTTTTGATGTGGTTCATAAGAAGAATTTTTTTAATTGTTGTAAAATGAAAATGAATCTTAAAGGCAATTTATTAAAATATGACACTTCATCTATGATAGGCATATTATCACTCCCCTAACAGGAGTAGAAAAAGGATTTCTTGTTTCCCTTATAAAATTTCTCTCACGAGAATTATATGACTGCAGTCATCTTTACTTATAACCACTAGGATTGCTCTTGAATTATCCCAAACAGTTTTCCCTGCAACATTTCCCAGAATAATATAAGCGGACAAACCATCAGAACACTCTGAAACCAGACACAGTGCCAGGAATGTGGTGGACTCTGAATATTAGGTTAAGATAAACCAGGTACATTGCAACTTGAACGAAGTCTCTTTGTTGGAAACAACATATTCTTCCCTCCTTCTGACACAAATTGTGGTGATCCACCTAGCTCTCCAGCCATGCAGAAACATGGTTCTGTGGGTCAGTCCCCAGGAAATGGTACTACTTGTGTGATCTGTCTGTGCCTTTTCTTTGGTCTCACAGTGTTCGGTACTGGCTCTCACATACTGATGTGCAAATACAATCAGTGGCCCAACTTCAAAGAATGGACTCAGAGACAAGAAGAGCAACAGAAATGAGACTTCAATGGCAGTTTGTAAGACCCAGTATCCAGTTGCCCATAGGCAGTTACCAGAAGCAACTGTTTTTCTAATACTCAAATCTCACCCTTTGTTCCTCATTGGGTAAGTACCATGGGATATACAATCTTCCCAGATGTCACTGAAGTATTGTTATTTTCAATTAGAAAATTTTTGTATATGTACTTCTCAGTATTGGTTGAATTTTTCCTTGGTTTTCTCTACTCTCCTTTGTTCTGTTGTGGTGGGAAAACTTTCTTGGGTGTGTGCTTTCTGGCATGTACTTACTTTCCCTTTTATTGGGGTATACTATTCCCCCTGCTGATTGGCCTCCTTCTGATGTCCCGTTTGCCTACCCTGTTTGTCTAGGAACTTTCCAGTGTGTAAACTTTACAATTGTCACATCAGGAGCCATTAATTCTTTATTAGATTGGACAAGTTGAAGTACTGACTTACATAACTATGGTCTAGTAAACACTGCAAGGTATTTAGTTTTATTCCTTGCTTTCAAAATCCTATACCATTCTTTATGTCATGATTAAAAAGCCACATTACATCCAACAATGGACTATCCCAAGGGATTGAGGTAGATACAAATAGCCCAGACAATGTATTTTATAACCAGCCCTCCATTTCTCTACATGTTTTAGATTGGCTTCATTCCCTGTTGGCACTAGTGTTACATAGGAGGACTTTTGTTTAACCTGGAGAGACAGCCTAAGCTATTAACTTCTTTCAGAGGTCTGACAACATCATGACTTAAAGAAGTATTGATGAGCATAGGGGATGATAATCAGATATCTGACGGATGAACAGACTCCAGTATTTTTGACAAGATTAGTATTCTTCCAACTGAAAGAACCAAGTTCTAAATTATGACAAACTTTAAAACCACTTGAAATTGATATTTTCATTGTTATTATAGTAAATATTTGATTAATAGCTTTACTTAAGACTTTTTAATAATTTGTCAAGTACTGTTCAGATCATTTGGTAGAACTGAGTTGTTGCCAACACAAATCTTTTTATTTGATCTTAATTACTACTATTAACTTTCGGATTACACACTTCATTTCACAATTCTAGAAGGTTACAGAATATGAGCAAAAGCTTAAAGAGACCTTAAAGATCAAATAGGCCTTGCTAACCACCAGAACAAGTTGCTGATACAGATATAGAGAGAGTTACTGCAGGCGGTGGGATAAGATACTGATACAAGGATTTCAGGTAAGACGAGAACCCAAGATCTAAGTTTTAGGGATTTAAGGCTCACCTTTGTGTAAAGCACAGAGATGTTTTTTAGCCATAAGGAATATCATCATTGTATATACCTATATACCTTTCAGGTATATAGATGATTCCAGACTTGCTGAATCCCTGAGGATTTGAGGGATGGAGGGACCGAGGAACAGTGAGTGAATGGATCACATCAAGCAGAAAGACTGAGCTGATCTGTAGCTCCAGGGACAGGGTACAAAACCACCAGTCAGTCCATGAAACATGTACAAAGTGGTCTGTGAATAACCAGTGTCTTATTATAACCCAGTGGTTAGACATCATTTTCCTTGCATGATTTATATCTGTTTCAGATAGCCCCTTTATCATGGTAGAAATGTTTTCTCCTTTGAAATGGAAATATTTGGTTTGGGGTTGAATCAAAAATACCCCCACGTTTTAAAATAGTATGCGCCATCCATCTATTTTGACCTCGCAAAGAACCACTGCCTAATGATTAGGGCTTGCTCAACATCATAACCATGCATATTCTCCAGCTCAGAAAGATCTAAGTCAGCATAGAACAGCTGCCATTTTGGGCCTTTAACTCCCATTTCCTGCATTTCCTATTTCTGTCTCTTTTTCTATATCTCTTTGCCTTAACTCTGTCAAACTAAAATTAATCCTGGCTAAATCTTTCACTTTGTGAAATTCTGCTTTTTATGAGATACCCTCAAATTCTTTTTTTTTTTCATCAGTTGGAGGCTTGATCTCAAGGCCTAGGCACTATCCTTGGGCTATCAAATGCTAGAGCTCTACCACTTCAGCAACAGCACCACTTCCAGCTTTTTCTGTGTATGTGGTACAAAGGAATTGAACCCGGGGCTTCTTGCATGCTAGGCAACCACTCTACCACTAGGCCCACCCTCAAGTTCTTTACATGAGTGGATCTCAAAGACCTGAGATTTTTTTTCATGGAAATGAGGAGCTGAGGGAAATATTTCTTCTGTTTCCTGGTGACCAATTTATAGGTGCTACTCTATTTTTTGCCTAAATAAATTACTGATCAGTCTATCCCACGCCTTATTCTGCGCAAGGGGTGTTTGTTTAGTTGCACAAAGTTAAGCACATCAAAATTTAAAAAAAAAAGAAAGAAAAAGAAAATAAATGGGGCTCATGATGATATTTTTTCCATTCTGGCTGGCATTATGGTTTTATTTACTGATAGAGGTTGTGATTATAAGGATGCTTGCCTCATGCAAAATATTATTGGAATGTACATGTTGAGTACATTTCTACTCACATTTCTACTTTATTCCATAATAAAAACTAAAATTGTTTAAATGTGAAAAAAACAAGATATAGAGTCCTTCTGAAACCAAGATTTTAGACCCTAGGTCCAAAGTCCAAAAGTCCCATGTGAAGTCCAGCAACTCACCCTTCTAAAGAGACCAAGTAAAGGTAAGTAAAAGACTTATTACATGGTGACCATGGGAACACAGCCCTTCAGTACATTTTCAACCATCTTTAGGATTCAGACATTGGCCTCAGCTTTACCAGGGAGAATTGAGAATAGGCGATGAGAACTATATGCATAGTTAAAATAGTTCCAAATCACAGATGTTGTCTGATTGATCATTAGCTCAATCTTTGCTTATGATTGCTTATGCTGTTCTGGAATGTTGTTACCACTTCACCACAGGGCCAAGTTATCAGAAGTGATCTGAGTCTTTGCCAGTTTCCTTTAAATTGATAAGAAGAAAGTTTTGCCCATTTGAGGGGTAGTTTTCCTTCCACATAAGATATTTATCAGTGAATTTTCTCTTTCCTGGACCCCACTGTATTGTGTGAGAAACATACTCACCTGTCTAAACTCAAAGGATAATCGTAGAGATAAGAAGTGCATCAAAAGTGAGATTTTAATGAAAACAGATAGAGGGAAAATGAGGTATAGTCAGCTTACAACAAATACAGGAGATATTCCCTTATGTACTTCCCTTACAATTAAGGGAACAAAAGTGATGTTAGGGGAAATGAAGCAGGATAACTTTAAGGAAACTAAGGCCTGGTGAAGGCAACTTAAAAATATATTTAAAGGTGGGCTCAGTAAGGAAACTAAGGCCTGGTGAAGGCAACTTAAAAATATATTTAAAGGCTGGCGCGGTAGTTCATGCCTTTTAATCCTTGCTACTCTGGAGGTTGAGATCTGAAGATCAAGATCCAAAGCCAGCCTGGGCACACAAGGACCTGAGACTCTTATCTCCAATTAACCTCTAGAAAACAGGAAGTGTGGCTTGGCTCAAGGGTAGGGCAGTAGCCTTGAGCTGAAGAGCTCAGGGCCAGTGCCCAGGCAGAGTTCAAGCCCCATGAACCCCCCCCATATTTATATATATATATATATATATATTATTTAGACTAGTGCTCTCTTTGTTTTCAAAAGAGAAAACTTTCTGAGGGATGCATATCTTACCCAACTTAATAGCTAACTGACAGAATGTATGCCTTACTGAGAAAACTTAAGCTACCTGCCCAAAATACAGGGTACCTTCTTGACTTTCTATATTTAAAGGGAAGCTTCACTAAACCTCACTTCTTTCTGGTGACACTCTGACCAATGAAAAAACGTGGGAAGGATCTGCATGTGCCTGTAATCAGCCAACGTGTGCCTGCCTATCAGATACCTGGGCCTTCAAGACCACGGTTTATGTTGTCGGACAGGAAGCTTCCCTTTAAATAGAGGAACTCTTCACTTAGGGTCCGTAACTTTGATCGCAGAATAAGAATTTTCTGGACAAGTCACTAAGGTAAGAAAGCTTGGGAGAGCTTTACTGAGAAAATAAACAGGCAATCAGATAGACAAAAAGCAGACAAACAGAAGGCCAGGGGCACACTCTTACAGAGTGTGGGTGCTCTCATAGGGAGACAGAGAAGCACACAGCTCCATGGACTGCTGGGCTACTTATAAAGGCTGGGCGTCTGGCTTAAATGATCTGCAAAAATAGGTGCTTTGTCTTTGCTCTAATTACAGCTGGTGTTACTTTGAGTTTCCAAGAAAGAATGCATCCTGCCAGAAAACAGAAGCTTGAGACAAGGAGGCACCTCATTTTCCCTAGTCTATCTAGCTTCATTTCCCTCAAAATGAATTTGTTCCCTTAATCTGAAGGGAAGTAAATGGAAAGGCTTTAAACTTGGATCTTTGGATCCCTGGCAGCCATTTACCATGTCTCATTTTCCCTAAGCTGCCTGGAGAGTACGATGGGATTTACATTCTTTCTCAGATGTTGTTGCCTAAGTTATATTATTTGCTAATGAGATGATTTGAATACATGTGTCCCTTAAAGTTGGTTGAATATTAGAAGGAGGCTTTTGGCTATTTCCACCCTACTTCCTTCTTTTGGTTCACAAAAAGTATCCTAGGAATATGTTTTCTAGCAATTACACAGTTTCTAGTTATTTTTGTTTCATTTTATTTGCAGTTCATTCTCCCCACTTGCTAATAATCCTGTTTAATCTACAGCTTTCCAATACACAAACTTTATCTTCTCTGCAAGACATTGTGCAAGCAAACTACTGGTAATTTTCTATTCTGGGTCGGATGCCCCACTGAGTATTTCTAACAATTGTAAAATGACTGCAATAGAGAAAAGCTTAGATCAAGAGAAAAGCTTAGCAAATTGGTGGACTTTTTAGCTCTTTCACAGAACCCAGCAAAAGCATCTTTAAAAAAATTATTTTATTGTTGGGGTGATGTACAAAGGGGTTACAATCACATTCATCAGGTAGTGGGTACATTACTTCTTGAACATTGTAGCAAACACATCTTTTAACTTGCCTCTTAGAATTCTTCCTCAGCATTTGCACTCAGAAGTTAACTATTATTATATAAAATGGAGTTACAGGACAAATCACAGCCTTGCAAATGTATTGGACCTGAAGGATTTATCCAATTCTGTTGCTGCTGTTTTCTCCCAAGAACATAACAATAAGTATTCTTCCCCAAGAAGAATATAATATAATGTCTGATTGTCTCACTTTTATGGTTAGTATTACGATGCTTGGGGCCCATGGATCTATTAATACATTAGTCACTACAAAGTGTGTCATTCAAGTCCTATCACTTTTTAATTTCTTAGCTGGAATTCTTCTGTGACTCTTCAGTTAAGTCAACATTGGATATTCATTTACTTAAATGAATTCTGTTATCTCAGCTGGATATTTTAAACCCTAATTTCAAATTCAAGAGAGGAGAGCAAAACACAAAATGAATCATCAATCCTGTCTTCCCTAGAGCCATAAACCCTAACCCCAGAGTATAGCCTTAATTGAACCAAAAAAAAAAAAGTAAATCTGCTGGAAGGAAAGGAGATAACAAATGATTAAGTAGGGAAAATAACAGGTGAAATTCTAAAACACTGTCCCATGTATCTACATTCAGTTTAAATGTATGTAAGAGACGTATTCTGGGTTGGAAAAGCTCAGTGTCTTTATGGTAGTGAACATTTCACTGTAGCAGAAGGTCAGAAATGCTCATGCATTCATCAGAAAACATTGAATAATACATATGCTGCTAAGGCATATCTCCACTGGCAGCAGAACATCTTTTCCATTGTCTTCTTCTCTTCCCTTTAGCTGGTATTTGATTAGAAGTACAGAACTGGGCTTCAATACAAGGGTGAATTATGTGTTAGGGCTAGGTTCAGCAGCAGCACTGATCCTTTTGAGCTCATGTGTGGCTTCCTGTTCTTGTTTGGTATCATCCCAACTATGGAAGAAACAGCCTGTCCTACCCTGAGCTTGCGTGATCAGCAGAGGGCTCCCCCAGGAACAACTGGAGCAGCCAGGGGCTGACAGCTGGAGAACCTGATGCTGCTAGAGAGAGCCACTTCAAATTTGTTTTGCCAACAGCCCCTAAGAATCGGCCATACCACTTCCACCAAAGATGCCAGGAGACAAAATATGTTCTGGAAGACTAATATATGTTGGATTCAAATACGTGAGCTCCCTGCTCTGTCCCTAGAGTCCTTGGCCAGAGTTCTGGGCTATCTGAGCCAGGAGCTCCACCAGAAAAAAAGCTCTCTGCTTCTGGGGAGAGGACAAGACAATGCCAGAGACACTCAGACAGAAAGTCTGATAAAGAATGCTTTTCCCTATTTGGGGAGACATATTGAAGGAAGTTACATTTATATGAATCATCGCCTTCATTATATGAACAGAATTAAGAAGTGGGAGCCATAATCTAAAATCCATTTGAACAGCACTCACTCAGAAAAGCTGCCTGCCACAGCCTACCGTGTTACCCCAGCTGGAAAGAGAAGTCTATGTGTACTTAGGACTCCTTGTTTGTGTGTTTATAGACTCAGGGAGAGTGACTACTGCTCACAACCACTATCTTATTTTTAATAATTTTTCCTGGCATCCTTGGGATCCCAATGTCCCCATGATCTCTGTTGACCCCGGTGAACAACAGGAGACCTGTGACAATAGCAGGGCCTGTGTTAGCACCTCTCATCATCATAAGCAAGCACAACTTTGATGTCCCTCATACACGTCTTCCTTCAAGACTCTTCTTATGAATTCTGTTCCCTTAGAAAATGGTTAAATTTGGAGAGCCAAATGTGAATTAGAACTTGTCAAATGCCTTTTCCAAACTGAAGTAGATATAAGAACCTTCATGGAGACAAAAGAACATCTATAATCTGGTGCTTAGAAATATTACCTCTCTTCCCCTGTCCACCAGGCATGGAATGTGCCTATCCCTTATTCCTTTTTATCACAGGAGAAAAACAAAGTAACAGGTGCAAGATGGTACCATGTGTCTCCAAGGACAAAGTGGCTACTGATTTGTATCTTACCTGAGAACATCTCGTATACCACAAGGAAGGTATTGTATAACTGTGATCCTAGGCCTAGACCAACTCTGGAGGGCTCCAACACGACAAGTCCAGCCACTTCTCCTATATGCCAGATCGAGATAAATAGTAGTGAAGGGCAGTCACAGGAAAAGGAGGAGTAGACATGTCAATGATCTTTGGGATTCAAGATGTGAAGTCAAAGGGTGAAAAGTATACATAATTATTAAACAGTCTCATGTTGGTCTAGTGGTTGGAGTATGGTCTCTGGATTGGTCAGAGAGGCCTTGTGACAAACTAGAATGTCAGTGCTGTTTATGGTGTTATGTAGTTCTGATTCTTCACACAGGTAAGTATCCATTAGCCCTGTTGTTCTAGAATTCAAGGTATCAGCACAAAATATTAGTGGGAGTAAAGGAGACAGATGCAAAAAGAGGCAGAGCAGCTGCAGGCCCAAGTGGAAATTCCATGCTTTTAGAAAAAGCACTTTCTAAGTACCTAGTATAATTTCTTCAAAATACCATCCTCATAACTGACAACAGTACCATAACCCTAGACCATTTCTGTGACCCAACAACCCAATAGCTATTCTTTTCTCTGCCAATGATCCACCCTAACCTTTTGAAACTATCCTTTACCCCCAACTTGTTTTCCCTTAAAATTAAGACTTTTGCCTGAAAATCTATTCTGTACATCTCAGATTTTATTTTTATAATGACTGGGATGAAAGTTCCCTTATGCCCAATATCAAAACTCAGAAAACCACTAGCATTGTTATTTAATTGAAGGAGTATAATTCATTTAGTCGTTTTTCACATTTTGGGAGAGAACTTGAGTTTTTCCCATGCAGTATAAACTATAGTGTCTAAAAATTGATAATTTGTAAATTATTATTGTTGTGTGATTGAGGGATACTCAATTCTAGTACTGAACATAATTATTTTCTTCTGTTTCAAAGTTTACAACCTTAATTAAGTCTACAGAATACATGTTGTTTTTTTCTGTTCTGTTGACACAGGGGATAAGATCCACAGCTTTGTGCATGCTAGCAACTGCCCTATTACTAATCTATACCACTGATCCCCAAATATAATAATAATTATAGGATTATAGAACATTATTATTATCAACGCCATTGTTATTGCGGTACAGGAGTCAGAACTTATCCTTGATAAGCAGGAATTATCCTACTTAAGTCATGCCTCCAACCCTAGAATTGCATTCATTTGAAGTATGAGCTCTGCAATCAGATTGCCTTAGCGTCTGTTTTATCTTCCTCACTTGATAACTCTGAAACATTAATTATGTTAGCATTTTTATGCCTTTGATTCTCTACCTATCTAGTTGGGGATAATAATGATTCCTACCTCCAGGTCTGTGAAGAGGAAAATGCAAAATTAATACAGTATTTAACTCAGAAGGTTTCATCCATGGAAACTTCCAGCCTAGGTATCAGCTTTCATTTCCATGTGACACTATTGAAAGTCACTGAACATGCCTAAAACATACAATGATGGATAAGACAGAACAAGAGAGAGAGTTAACCATGGTGAAACCCCTATGAACAAATAACAAACTTTAATGATAAATTGAAATGACAAAGGCCATTATTTGTTTTGAAAGACAAAGTCAAGTAGAGAGAGTTCTATGACTAGAGGATATGTCTTTACTAAACTTCAGCCCTATGTATGGACAAGAATTTGGAATGTTGTTTCTAGATTATTCACCATTGTACATCTTCCATAAATTCCTACCATTATTCTGATCTATTCTGTAGTCACAAGGGAGACAGGATCCAGCTGGAGAGCCTATCTGGGGACTGCCTGCTGAATGTTGATAATTTTCTGGCTGTTCTGAAAATGTTATGGCATCGCTACAAGACATGATGTACCAGAAGAAGGAATATCTGTCTTCTCCAATTATGGCTTCCTAGAAAGTAGACTTTCCTTGCAGGTAGCTGAAAACTCAGGACAAACTTGGCAAAGTAGGTGACGTTCTACAGGTACATGATTTACCACTCAAGTCAGAGATGCTCTAATCATCAGTACCCACATCTCTTGAACATTCACCTAAAAACCAGACTTTTTTCCACAAAATTCATGATCAGAGCCTTCCTGACTTAGTTTCCTTCTGCAACCATTATTCATCCACAATGCCTTCCCGGACTTTATTCTAGATGAAACTAACTAGACCAGAATGAGGCTGTCTTCACTCTACCTACTATTCAACTGTGCACTTGTCAAGTTTTTGTTGAATAACACAACAAACTATGAATCATTAACCAGGTCCTTCACCTGGCCTGGTGGCCCTGCTAACTTCCACATATTGGGCTTCAGATCTCAACCCTTCCTCCCCACCCCCCCCCACAGACATGTAAGAAGGGATAAATCACTTTTAAGAAGTCTGTGGTTATGCTTCAAATCATAAAACTCAAAATGACAAAATGAGATGGAAGTGGGAGGACGCTGAGCAAAATGCATATCTGGATCATGCATTTTAATTCAAAGTAAAAATTCAAAAGGAAAAACATGTTTTTGACGTCTGTGAATTTCCTCCAAAACAGGTTGTGGTACTATTTTCACACAATGGCTTCACACATAAATATACTAATTCCTTTTTACCTAAGGAATATTTATCATTTTAACTCTATGAGTAGATGCCAGAAACTGAGTTGCATTGAATCCTACACATAAATATGATATTTCTGTACATACTTATACATAATAGTTTAATTTGAAAATTAGGCACAGTAAGAAATTAATAACAGATGCTAATGAAAGAGAATAGTTATGTGCTGTAATAAAACTATTTAAAATACATACTTTTTATTGTATTTTATGTCTGGATAATTTATAGAAGTGCTATAGTTACATTCATCAGGTAGTGAGTACATTATTTCTCCAACCTTGATACCCCATCTCGCATTTTTGTCTCCCTTTCCCTCTCCCCACCCCTTCCCAATCATCTTATTTTCCGCATTCATTTTCCTATTTCAAATAAACATATATACAATATACCAGGTAAAAAAAGTCAGATACAGTAACCACATGAAATTAACCATAGGAGAAAAGAAGAGAAAAGAAATGACTTCACATAACACAGTAAGAAACAAATAGATTTTTCTGAAATTTTTTTACTTAATCATACTTTGTATGATCATATATATTTAAAGCATGGAAAACTAAATAACTGTGGGCATAGAGAGATCACTATATTGTCAAAAAAACAAAAATAACACCAAATTTAAAGACCTTAATCAGATTTTGTTCATCATACTAGAACCAGAATCCCTGGTTCAGAAATAGGCTTGAAGAACTATACAGTCAGACAGAATGCATAGAAAAATGGGAGCAAGAGAGAGTATAAATGATTTGTACTGTTTTAAAACTGGTAACCATCTACAATGTACTTATTCTAATTACACAAGTTATTACATGAGTACACTCCTAATTTATCCCTGATTAGCATGGTGTGATCCATTAGGCCGCATACAAAATCCTAAACCAAATCAATGGCCTCCTACAAATTTTATTTTACAGTATAAAAGGAGGAAAATCTAACAAGCCATGACAAATATCCCAGCCTCTGAACAATCTCAGATACATTCAGAAAACTTTAACTAAATGCTTTAAAATGGCATTAACATGATTTTTAATGACTATTGCTGTGAGCATACAAAATGTTTTTAAAATTTTTTTGAATTCAATGTTTAATGAAGAGAGAATGTGAAGTATCCATTTCTCTGAATTCTAAGATGTTCTCAGAAGCATTTGAAGTTTTCAATAGTACTCTTGAAAATCAAGCCAGAAGCCTCTTCAGTTTCAACTTATTTTCTTCCATGACATTTTTGTCTCACAGTGTGAAGTTTTGATTTCAAGAGCCCTCAAAATTGTGACTACCCATGACCTCTATCCCAATCATTTAGAATATAATGAAAAATGTCATGCTCTGGTTAATTTTCTGGAAATGTGAACAAGAAACTTACATGAAAGTTTCCTTCAAATTTCCCCGACATTTCAGACTAGGATTCAAATCCCAGTTCAATGTGATTCTATCACTAAAATATCTCAGATTAGAAACTTACATTGAGGTGTCGATGATGTAACCAAGACTACAGAACACTGTTCAAGGCAAGCCAGGTTCCATTCTCCAGCCGTAGAGGTTGTGCTGAGGACACAATGAAAGGAGCTGAGATCTTGTTTTCACAGCTATCCTACACAACCCATCACAAAGTTTCTTTACCCTATGCACCTAAGCAGATTAGAAACATTGGAAACAATGCACTCCATGTGTTGAGATCATGCCAAAAGCCAAGCTTAGGGTACTTCTCTCTAATGACATGATGGGAGCACATGCTTGCGGCCCTGATCCTCCAAAGCCTGACCCTGCATGACAGGCACAAAGCCTTCTAGCACCCAGCACCACCAGTGGCTTGAGGCCTCCTGTTAGAGACTAAGTTTATCAGAAGATGGCACAGAGACAATAGGGACGCAGCCTAGCTCTCTCCCACAAAAAGAGAGAACCAGGGAATCCCACGAGCCAACTACCTTAAGAAATCCACAACAACAAACTCAAGAAGCACACAAAGTGGAAAAGAAATTCAGATAAAGCTTATATCCAACGTTCTTAAAGAATCTGAAACATGAGGCCCCACCCCCACACCTCTCCTCCAGCTCCAAGCCGTGGAAGCCACCACAGCAGGCGCTGGGCCAGGGAAGCCCCTAACTCTAGCTACACTAGCAAGCGGCGGAATCCAGACGCAGAAACCAGCAAGGACCAGACACGGACATCACAGGAGGCAGCAGAGACCAGAGGGGAGGTGAAAGACCCTCCAACACCACGGAGCAACTCACAGCCAAATGCCGAGGAGTAAGTAGTCCAGCAGGTTCCCCCAAACCCATCGGGAAAGCAGAGCTGGTGGCGAGCTACAGAACTTAACCCAGATCCCTCCACCCCGCCCAAGAAAGACTGGCAAGTGCAGGGGGGCAAGGAGTTCAGAATCCTGTCCCTTCCCCCAACAGCCCCCTCCCCAGGCCATTGACTGGAGACTGACAGGCAGACGGGCGCTAAGACCCAGCACCCCACCAAAGGGGCAGAGATATCCCTGCTCCCACCTGCCCAACAGCCTCTTCTCAGAACACTGAAACTGGAGAGTGGGGGACGCTGAGACCCTGCCTTCCAACAGTGGGTGGGGGTGCGCGGGAGTCTGGGAGCCAGCATCTGACTGACCCAAACCTGAGCAAGGCATCCTCCTGCTGGGAGTCTCCAGCAAGACAGCACCAAGGGGTCCCACACAGAGTCACAGACTATCAGCCAAAGCAGGGGAAACACAGCAGGGAACTGAAGGACAGACCAACAGGCGGGGGCTGAGCTTGCCCTCTGAGAGTCAGAAAGGCAAGGCTCCACCCTTGGAGCCCACATCCTCAGCTGGGCCCCACCCCTGGGAACAGGACAGAAACCAGTCAGGCTAGTCTGGCTGAGAGCACTCAAAAACACCAAAACTCAGGCCCTCAGCTGGGACCCAGGGAACAGGGCAGGAAAACTAGTCATCCCCAGGGCTAGCTGAGACCAAAGTGTGCAACTCCATCCCACTGTGGGGCCACTGGTTGGGCTGAGAGCTAACCATGCAGCGGCACACAGCCTCTGGGAACAGGCCAAACACCTGCAAAAGCTGCAAACTCTGACCTAGTCAGCAGCAGAACCATTTTGGCTGAGAACCACAGGTATACACAGATTCCAGAACCACCAGTCCCAAGCCAAGTAAAGACCGCCACCTATCGACTACAGAGTGAACCAACAACAACAGTCATTGATGCCTCAGAAAGCACAAAGATAAATTATGACATATATAAATAATCAAAGTCCCACACAAAGCGCAAAAGGAAACAAGAGTGAAGGGATGAGAGAGATGTCACCATCCCAAGAAATGACACTTGAAGAGACACGAAATATAACTCTATTCAAGGAGATGTTTTGGATATGACTAATGAAATTAAAGCAGATTTCAAAAAACAAAAGCAGGAAATTACCAAGGAGCTCCTCGAATTCAAAAGAGAGGTGGAAGAAAAGATTAATACCCTCTTAGCAGACATGATCAGCTCAGTGTCCACAAAAGCAAAAATGGAGGCATTAAGCAGCAGATTGACTGAGATGGAGAATAAGACATCAGGAACGGAAGATAAAACACAAGAGCTGGAACAGAGAATCATCAGCCTGGAAAGATTAGTCAGAATTCACCAGAGAGAACTCCAGGACTTGGCAGATGCAGTCAAGAAATCTAATCTCTGTATAATAGGGATTGATGAAGAGGCAGAGTTCTTTGATAAAGAATGGAGCCCTTATTCACCAAAATCATAGCTGAGAATGTCCCCAACCACAAAAGGGAAAATACTCAAATTTGAAGTTTTCAGAACTCCTAATAGGCAAGATCCTAGAAGGAACTCATCTAGACACATCATAGTAAAAACACTAGACCCGAATACCAAGGAGCAAATCTTAAATGCCTCAAAAACACAAAAAAGAGCTATACTACAATGGGAAAAAACTAGAATAACTGAAGGCCTCTCCACGCAAACCCTAAATACACGAAAAGCTTGGAAAAACATCATTCATACCCTGAAAACCAACAACTGCCAAACCAGACTGATTTATCCAGAGAAACTAGCTTTTATATTTGAAGGTGAAACAAGCATATTTCATTCCAAAGAGAAGCTATATGAATACATGCACACCAAACCAGCATTACAAAAAACATTAAATAATCAAGAACAAAATGCAAAACAGCTAGAACCCCCATCAGGAATCAATTACCTATGAATCACTAAACACAAAAGGGAAAAAAGAGAGAAACTCAGAAGTAAAATTAATGACAAAGGACACTGACCACTTTTCCATGATTTCCCTAAATGTGAACAAGCTGAAAAATCCAGTCAAAAGATACAGAGCAGCAGATGGATTAAGAAACAAGACCTAGGCCGGGAGTTTGGCCTAGTGGTAGAGTGATTGCCTAGCATGCATGAAGACCCAGATTCAACTCCTAGGTACCACATACATAGAAACAAAAGCCGGAAGTGGTGCTGAAGCTCAAGTGGTAGAGCTCCAGCCTTGAGAAAGTCCAAGGACAGCACTCGGGCCCTGAGCTCAAGCCCAGGACTGGCAAAAAAAAAAAAAGAAACAAGACCCATCCATATGTTGCCTCCAAGAGACCCACTTCACTGGTAAAGACAGAAAGAAGCTCCAGGTGAAAGGATGGAAACAAATTTTCCACTCCAATGCACTGTGCAAAAAAGCAGGAGTTGCAATCTTAATCTCCAACAAAATTAACTTCTCAGTAAAATCAGTACATAAAGATAAAAGCAGCCACTACATATTAGTAAAGAGCACAATCTACACCCACAATATTACAATTATAAAAATTTACTCCCCCAACACAGGAATTCCCAAATTCATCAAGCAACAAAATTGACAGGCCCCTGGCAAGATTAATCAAAAAAGGAAAGGGGAAACTCAAATAAACAAGATTAGAGACTCCATGGGAACAATGAAAACTGATATCCAAGAAATTCATTCCATTATGAATAAATATTACCAGGGCCTTATATTAAAAGAAACAAGAAAAATCTAGTAGAAATGGATGATTTCTTACATAAATATAGGCTGCCCACATTGAACAATGAAGAAGTAAACAAACTGAACAATCCAATTTCATACAAGGAAATTGTGGAAGCAATCAGGGAAATGCCAACCAAAAAGAGCCCAGGTCCAGATGGTTTCACTGCGGAATTCTACAAGACGTTTAAAGATGAAACTCTTGAAACTCTTCTGAGAAATAGAAGCAGAAGGAGCAATACCAAACTCATTTTATGAAGCTAATATTACTCTCATCCCCAAACCAGGGAAAGACCCAACAAAAAAAGAAAACTACAGACCTATCTCTCTAATGAACACTGATGCAAAACTCACTAAAATACTAGCCAACAGAATCCAGAAACAAATTTCAAAGATTGTACACTACGATCAAGTAGGCTTCATCCCACAAATGCAAGGCTGGTTTAACCACTTTAGCAAACTGGCAGGATACAAAATTAACCTTCAGAAGTCAGTAGCCTTCTTTTACACCAACAATACACAAACAGAAGGCCAAATCAAGAAAATGATCCCATTTGCCATAGCGCCCAAGAGAATAAAATACTTAGGAATATACTTAACCAAAGATGTAAAGGAATTATTCAATGAAAACTATAAAAGCCTAACAAAAGAAATTAAAGAGGACACTAAGAAATGGAAAGAGATGCCATGCTCATGGTTAGGGAGAACCAACATAGTGAAAATGGCTATATTTCCAAAATTTATATACAAATTCATTGCATTCCCCATCAAAATCCCAAAGACATTCTTTACTGAAATAGAAGATACAATCCAAAGGTTCATATGGAACAAGGAAAGACCTAGAATAGCCAAAAACCTTGCAGGCAAAAGGAGCAATGCAAGTGGTATTACAATACCAGACTTCAAACTCTATTATAGAGCCATAATAACGAAAACAGCATGGTATTGACACAAGTCCAGACCAGAAGATCAATGGAACAGAAGATCCAGAAATAGAACCACATATCTATAGTCAACTTGTATTTGACAAAGGAGCCAAAGATATACAATAGAACAAACACAGTCTATTCAATTATTGGTGCTAGCAAAACTGGGCAGCTACATGCAGAAAAATAATAATTGACCCTAGCCTCTCGCCATGCACAAACATTAACTCAAAGTGTATCAAAGACCACAACGTCAGACCGGAAACCATGAAACTGCTACATGGTAGAGTAGGAAAGACACTGGAACTCATAGGCACAGGCAAAAGATTCCTGAACAGAATCCCAGGGTCATGACAGATTGGAGAGAGAATCCATAAATGGGACTACCTAAAAATAAAAAGTTTCTGCACAGATAAAAGCATAGCCACAAAAGTAGAGAGACAGCCAACCAACTGGGAAAAGATATTCACTAATAATACATCTGACAAATGCTTAATATCCAGTATCTACAGGGAACTCAAGAAACTAATCTCCCCCAAACCCAACAAACCATTTACTAAATGGGCAAGGGAACTTAAGAAAAACTTATCAAAAAAAGAGATTAAAATGGCAGAAAAGCATACGAGAAAATGTTCATCATCCATGGTCATAAAGAAAATGCAAATAAAAGCAACCCTAAGATACCACCTTACCCCAACAGGAATGCCCAAGATTTTGAACTTAGACAATAACAGATGCTGGCGGGGTTGTGAAGAAAAAGGAACCCTACTACACTGCTGGGGGGATTATAAACAAGTTCAGCCACTCTGGAAAGCAGTGTGGAGGTTTCTTAAAGAACTGAAAATTGACCTTCCCTACGATCCCGACATACCACTTCTGGGCATCTACCCTGAATATCATAACCCAAGATATGATAAGGACACCTGCTCAGCTATGTTTATCTCTGCACTATTCACAATAGCCAGGTGACAGAAACAATCCAGATGCCCTAATGCAGATGAATGGATACAGAAAATGTGGTATATATATATATACAATGGAATTCTACATAGCCAACAGACAAGATAAACTAATGGCATTTGCAGGGAAGTGGATGAATCTAGAGCGAATCATGTTGAGTGAGACAAGTCAAGACCTAAGGAACAAAAGGCCCATGGTATCCTTAATATGCAGCTATTAGATCCAAACATGGCAAGAGCGAGGACTCAATATTTGCATACCCAATGATATGGACATAGTATGGGAAATATAAACACAAATACATAGACATAAAAACTTATGACTCTATAGACATATGTTTTATTACATTGATTAATATATATCTATGATATACAAACCCTTAGCCTAATTTTGATTATGTTCTAAAAATTAAGAGCCTGTGATTGCATATAGAGATTCCCTTCTTGAATACTTGTTTGTAAAACACATCATTTGAAATATGATATAAAAATCAATTTTAATAAATTCTTTAATAAAAAATAAATAATAAAAAAATCCAGAAGGACTGAGGGCATGGCTCAGGGGTAGAAAGCCTGCCCAGCAGGTACAAAACCCTGAGTGAAAACCTCAATAATACCAAAAAGAAAAAATAAAGGAGAAGGATGAAAAAAATGTGTGAGAAGATATGCATCAAACACAATGAAAGCAAACACTCATAATGTCATGCAATCCCCAAGGGGATAAATCACATCTTCCTGTGGTCAGATGAGCATATCATGTCCACCATGACAGTAGAGACCTAACCTAATGATCTGTCATGTACACACAGAAAAGTAAATAAGCATCAAACTGTTGGGAGGCTTTTAAAAGAAAAAGGGGACAAAGATCGTCACCAATAATTGCTACAAAAATTTCTGGAAACATTTGTCTTTTACTTCACTTTTCTCTTATTTTTCGCTATCTTTAAGTTGTCTTACAAAGGAGTTTCAATTCAATGTGTCAGTTTATGAACACAAAGTGTCTTGATGGATGTCACCCCTTACTGTGTCCAATGATTTCTATTCTCCCAGTAACGACACACAATGTGACAAGCCTCCTTTGGTGATAGGTTTCCAGTTCACCAATCAGTGCTTGGCCTTGTAACAAATTCCAAGGGAGAACAGTGAAACAACATGAAGCTGATGGTCAATAATGAATCATAACAAGCATTGCATTTTCATATAAACCTCTCAATGACCCCACAATGTAGGATAAGCTAAGCTCCCAATTAAAAAATCTGAAATTCAAAATGCTCAGATTTTCTGAGCATTTAAATATAGCCAGAGCTGAAAATTCCATTTATTCTCATGTTACAGCCAAAGTACAGATGCATTGAAACAAAGAATACGTCACCTCAGTATTAAGAGGAAGAGTCTGAGGGTTTTGTCATTGGTATTATTTTTATATCAATTGCACAGCATGTGAATAAAGCTAAACCCAATTTTGTACATTAAAATTTTGTTAAGATTAATTTCAAATGAACTGATCGCAACAACTATTAAATATTTGAAGTAATGAGAAAATGGATATGTAAACCACTTAATTAATTGTCCCACATTATAATTTAAAATTATAGCAGCAATCTAAGTGCTGGTGGTTCACATCTGTAATTTTAGCTACTCAGAAAGCTGAGACCTGAAGAGTTACAGTTCAAAGACAGCTCTGGCAAGTTTATCTCCAATTAACCAGAAAAATTCTGGACTAGATGCATGGCTTAAGTGGTAGAGTACCAGCCATAAGCAAAAACCGAAATAATACGGGTGTTGGTGGCTCACAGCTGTAGTACTAGCTACTCAGTAGACTGAGATCTAAGGAATCTGGTTTGAAACCAGCCTAAACAGACAAATCTGTGAGACTGTTCTCTCTAGTTAACCACTAAAAAGGCAGAAATGGAGCTGTGGTTCAAGTAGTAGAGCACCAGCCTTGAGCATACTAGCTCAGAGACAGTGTCCTGATCCTGAGTTCCAGCCCTAGGACTGGCACATACACAAAAATAGGGAAAACCAAGTGAGAGCAAAAGAATGATTTCAAGTTCTTATATTGATACAAAAATAGATAAATAAATGCTTTCATTACAACTCTGTACCTCATAAATACAAATAACTATAATTTGTCCATTTATAAACCAAAACTAGAAAACAAAATAAGTGGCTAAAAAGAAAAAAGAACCTGATGAGGCCTAAGCAGGAAACAGACTTATCAAACTAGATTTTTTATTGACCATATTCAGACATAGTTCACCACTCTACTCTACTCTTAATTCTCTCCTGTTGGGCGATAAAGCTAAATGAAATGCCCCTTAAGATATAAACAACAAAGGTGTGCTATATTACTAGCCCAAGAGAAACTCTACATGAATAGGAAAGAAAGCCTTAAGAGAAATGAGCCCACTGTAAATCTGGAAGTCCCGGCATGTACAGACTGCCTCTTGGTGGAACCGTGTCTGTCCTGATGCTTCTGACTCAACAATTGGGCACCTGCTTTCTCAGCCTGTTGGTGAAACTAGCTATTTGAATCAAATAGTCTCATTTGCTCCTGCTTCTGCTTCCTATTAGCCAGAAGCATAAATAATTATCCAGCAGTTGTGTCCCCGAAGCCACCTCCTTTCCTACCTCCATTATACTCCATCCCCCATGAAGTCAGAGTTAAGGAAACCATCAGCACTAGGGAAAAGGATACTAAGAAACATTCATAAACACATACATTGTAAACCCATCCTCTGTAAATGTGTAGACCTCAAAATTTCTGTGATTTCTTCTCATTACATGTTAACTAAGTTTGGTCCATTAATTTAGTCAAAAGTATAGCATTTCCATGCTTTTGAAACCATGAAAAGAGTTTGGCAGTTTTACCACCTCCTGGATTAGTTCCAAATTAAAACAGAACCATCTCTGAAAAGTGATCAAATGACATCATCATAGCCCTTCTTTGGCCACTGCCAAGTCTAGACAACAGACTATGGAGGTTCTACCCTTTTGTGGCAGAGCTCTCTGTTAACAAAAAGAAAGAAAAAGGAAAGGCAAAATCCAAGTTACTGGTACTTTCCATTGAGGGCCATTGTTTAGTGCTTTTTATTCGTGTTTACACTTGGCATCTTGAGGAGCTCCTTTGATTTGGAGTGGTAAAAATGGAGCTAACTCACAAATATCAGGCCACAGAGTTCTTAAGCATGCACTAACATGAGGTGGAAATTTCTGGAACTGGCAAGGCATTCAAGAAAGCCTTTGTGTGACTGAGACAGAGTTCTCTGAGTTAGAAATACAGCAAAGAACTCAGAAATAGCAGTTACATCCGTGTGTGCCTTCCCAGGGGTCAAACTTGTGAAGGAGTCCAGTGTATAGATTGGATTAAAGCCTGGGCTCTCGTAGGTAGCTCACATCAATAATCCTAGCTATTCAGGAGAATGAGATCTGAGGATCACTGTTTGAAGCCAACCCCAGTCAGAAAAGTCTGAAAACTCCTACCTCCAATTCTCCAGTTAACTAGCATAAAACTAGAAGTGGAGGTATATGGCTCAAATGGTGGAATGTCAGCCTTGAGTGAAAAAGCAAAGTGAGAGGGTGAGACTCTAAGCTCAAGCCCCAGTACTACACTAGAAAAGGAAAAAGAAAGCTTGAGAATTTTTAGGTGAGGAAACACAGAAAGTTATTTGAATATCACAAACTAGAGGAAGTATGGAGCTGAGCTGAACAGATGAACAGAAAGCTGACAAGAATGAGGCTGTGGCTTGGAGTCCATTGGATTAAATCAGTGCTATCAATAATAAGAGACAGATGGAATTTTAAAAGGCTTTGGAGAGAACAGTGTTTATTTTTACATACATTCAGTTTGAAGAAATATTATAAAACCTGGTTGGAAATGTCCAACTAGCAATGAAAATCCTAGACCTTCAAATTGGGGGGAAAGATTCAGAGTCCATGGGACAAAGTTGCAGCAAATGTGTTAGAAACTTCTGAAAGTGACTAGAAACATCCTACATTTCTTTCATTCTGTTACCTGTATTTATAACCCAATTGCACTGTCAATGAAATACTGTAGTAAGGACAGAGAGGAAACCTCTGACTCAGTGCATTCTATCTTCCTTACATGAATGGAAATCAGATGAATCTGTACAATAAAAGGGAAGAGGTTGGTCAATATTTCTGCATGAGTCAGCTAGCTGTTCAACAGAACTTTTAATGATCTGGAATCTCTCAGAGTGGCACGTCCCAAGCTCTGTATGTCTTTAACTAATAAGAGAGATCACAGTGTTCCAGGATCATGGTTGTTTGTGAGAAACATGTTAGACAGTTGTTGAATGTATTCCAAAGAAGGGCTTCATGAGAACAGATGAGTTGTCCACACATTCAATGCTGTTGCTAGTCCCATGAAATGTAGCTTTCCTGGCGTAGAGAGAGCACGGAAACTCACCCTGTTTCCTTGAATATGATCCAAACCCAAAGAACAGCTCTAGAACTACAGGAATTAGGTTTTGAGAAACTAAAAAGTGCTAAAAATAAAATCCTTAAAGTTTATTCCCAAGGCATGCAAAGGTAACTGAAATGCTATGTTGTTGTTAGGATAAAGGACCATCTATATTATTTGGGAGGAAGGATGACCAACCATATATATATTACAGAACTCGTAGTTTTTAAATTTCTTAATGAGGAACAACATGTATTTCTGTTTAATTATGCTACTGGGATAACACACATGTTATTAACATGAAACAAATATGAAAAGTATCCCAAGACACATTCATATGTGAATGCACTTAAATGTTCACATATAGAAATGAACCACATATGTACATATATGTATATGAATTACTATTTTTTAAAATTTTATTGTAAAGATGATCAACAGAGAGGTTATAGTTATGTAAGTCAGATGATAAGTACATTTCTTTTTCACTCCTGGCTTTTGAACTCAGGGCCAGGGCATTGTCCTTGGGCTTTCTCAAGGATATTGTTCTACCATCTGAGCCACAGCACCACTTCTGGCTTTTTTTTCTATATATGTGGTACTGAGGAATCAAACCCAGATCTTCCTGCATGCTAGGCAAGCGCTCTACCACTAGGCCAAACTTCCAGTCCATGAGTACATTTCCTTTTGAACAGTGTCACCCTGAACACCATTTTCTCACAGTTTTTCCTCTCCAGCCCCCCATCCCCACAAGTTGTATAACTATACAACACAGTGTCTAGTGAGTATCACTGCTGTATCTGCTGTATCAGTTCATCCTTTGTCCCACTGTTTTTGTGCTTTCTCTTCCCTGTCCAAAAATACAATACAAAGAGTATACAAATTAAAAACAGTGACAAAAGGGACTAAAGAAAACATAACCACAAACAGTACAGTAAAAAGAAAACTTCCATTTCTTGGGGTTCATTTCAATAAGCATCATTTTGTATGAGCACATGCATGTAGCTGTTGAGCCCTTATGATCCTCTCCCAAGAATATACTTCTTTGTTCTCATTGTGTGAATGTCTAGAGTTCTGCTTATGTAACCATGTCCTAGTAATATAAAGAATTGCTCTTTTTTTGTCAGTTGTGGGACTTGAACTCTGGGCCTGGACGCTGTCCCTGACTCTTGAGATCAAGGCTACTGCCTGACCCCTTGAGCCACAACACCACTTCTGGTTTTCTAGTGGTTAATTGGAGATAAGAGTCTCACGAACTTTAGTGCCCTGGCTGGCTTTGATCGTCAAATCTCAGCCTCCTGAATAGCATGAGCCACCATACCCATCATTAAAAACTGTTTTAATCACAGCACAAGTTAGTATTATTTTTTCAACAAAGCAAGGCCCTATTACTCATGCACTGTTATGTCCCATAGTGGCCTTCTTTTCCTTTCCACCCTGAAATAAATTATGGGAGAGTAAAAAAAGAATGCAAGGAGTAAATATACTTAACAATAGTCATTTGCTCTGCATTTTTATCTTACCACACAAATTTTATATTTTAGAACAGTGACTTAAAGTGTAGGGCTCTCTTATAAAGAAACAAGACCTGAATCCTTTATGAACATATCATCCATGGCAATTGCAACGGACACCTTTTGGCCTGCAAATTATATGCTGTTATTAGAAGAAAACATGGACATACTCATAAATTCTTCAGGTTGTATCATATATATCTCTAGATATAAATACGTTGACTTTTAAATAGTAATGAGGATTAAAATTGCAACTGATTAAAACAATAAATAAAACCCATGTTTCTAATTATACTTTTTTTAAATGCACTGGCTGTCTTTGAAAGATATGAGCAAAGTGCTCATTATTTTGAAGACTGATAAATTAAGAAGAAAAACATTTTTCTTGCCTTTTCAATGCAATCCTGGTGTCAAAATAATTCAAGAATTGATAAGGGGAAGTTTCTCTTTATAGAAGTCGTCTAGATCATGAATGAAATATAATTGACAGTTGTAGGTAGAGTTGGTATTGGGTATTCAATCCAATACCAGAATAAAAGGGAAAAAATCAACAATAAATGAAGAATTGCAGTTTCTAAGAAAGTAATAGACCTAGGCAGTTGACCTGACCAAAGGCTTGGTAGCCTGACACAAAAAGAGCCTACCAAGTCTGTGCATGTGTAGATGAAGATACACACAACCAGGCCGGATAAAGTCCTGCTCACACTAAAATTTCAAAATTGAGTTTGATCAAGTGTTCATATCTAGCTACCAATTTACAGAAAATACAAGGGACCAAAACAAGGCCCACGCTTCGAAGATCTATAGGTCTACAGTACACGGAAATAGAGAACTTGTGTCTCAACAAAAGTAAATGCAAGCAGCAGAAATGACAGATGTACCTATAGATCACTGGAAGAAATATCACTCATCTCAATGTATGGAATTCACTTTGTACCTGTCCATTCAAGCATGCTATCAAATAACTTAAATCCTGTGAAGGAAATGCAAATACTAAGTCAATGTTTGATGATGTTGAATAATTATTCAGCTTAGGTATACTAGCACTATATTTTTTAAGAGTTCTCATTTTAGAATAATATATATTAAAATACGTACAGAAGAAATCCTATCACACATGGGTTTACTTAAAATAATCCTTGCAGTGGGGCAGTAAATGGGAATATAAATGAAAATAATGACCAACGCATAGAAAGTTCAGGAAACAAAAGCTGGAAAACCAGATTCATTGTTTCAGTGCCTTCCCTCTCATATCTGTGGGGAAATTTCCTAAATAAAAATCATCACTTTTCTTTTCATCTAGATTACATAGAATTAGAATTCCAAGTATGTGTAGACATAGTATAGAGTTTCACCAATACAGAAGAATATAAAGCTATTTCTCTTGTTTGTTGAATTAATTATCTGGGGTATACTATATAGAGCATATTATAAATGATTTTTAGAAGGCAAAACCTTGTTTTATTCTCCTTTCTTGTTTTGGATAGTAGAACTCTTACAAAAACCCATTTAGTTTCTTTTGTATTAATTAAATTTGGAGAATACTATGAAGGAGAGATGCAGACCAAAACTTTCTTCTCCGGTATTTATAGTCTCTGGAAACACACATGGCTAAGCCAGATAGTACAGAGTTAAAAGACTATGCCAAAGAAGTCATACTTTTGCTTTGTTTTAAATGCCAAAGCTATGCCTTATAAAAACAGAAATAAATGTAGAAACCCGGCCGGGAGTTTGGCCTAGTGGTAGAGTGCTTGCCTAGCATGCATGAAGACCCGGGTTCGGTTCCTTGGTACCACATACTTAGAAAAAGCCGGAAGTGGTGCGAAGGCTCAAGTGGTAGAGCTCTAGCTTTGAGAAAAATCCAAGGACAGTGCTCAGGCCCTGAGCTTAAGCCCAGGACTGGCAAAAAAAAAATGTAGAAACACAATTACACAAATTTCTCCATAAGTGATGGGAAGATGTTATCTTTTCTGTACTGTATAGCATGTATAGTAAAATGGCAGTAGAGGAGCTCAGCATTAATTTATTCATTTTTAATTAATTAACACTCTCCAAGCTACCAAGCTCTATGCTAGGAACAGAAAATACTGACTATATGGAAGTATGAACAGTATTCCACAGTGTGACATCTGACCAACTAAAAGCAAGTGATAGATTTCTCTCCTCTAGAGTGAAGGGAAAATGTACTTATTTCCTGAGGCTCTCTGACAAAGGCATACTTGAAGCCCTCTTCTTGCAGAATGTCTTTGAAAGGGTGTGATTTCTTTCAAGGTATCCCCAGCACAGAACGAGGTGCTTGAGATTTAACAAATGTTTGAGAAATCTTAGTGGGAAAGAAAGTGGAGGAAGAGGAGGAGGAGGAGGGGAAGGAGGGGGAGAGGGAGAGGAGAAGAAAGAGGAGTAGAAAGGGAAGAAGGGAGAAAGGGAGGAAGGAAAGGACAGAAAGACAGAGAGAGGGGGGAGAGAGAGAGAAAAAGAGAGAGAGAGAGAGAGAGAGAGAGAGAGAGAAGAGAGAGAGAGAGAGAGAGAGAGAGAGAGAGAGAGAGAGAGAGAGAGAGAGAGAGAGAGAGAGAGAGAGAGAGAGAGAGAGAGGGAGGGAGACCTGGGAGTCCATAAAAATCATCAGTGAGCTCTTCTTCTATAGAGATACAGTAGACATGAACAAATAAACCTTGTGTTGTCACAAACTTCAGACCACAGTCATGTTCTATCTATTTCACTTTTGTGCTTTGGTGTAATGTGCAAAACATTAGATAACATGTTTATTGTGTTTCAGAGTAGAAACCCAGATACCATGAATTTAGGTAGAAAAAAAAATCTGAAATTCTGTAAGTATACTTAGTGTGAAGTCATGACATCATAACAAAATTAGAAAGAAAACAAATTACCTAGATGCAGGCAAACTATTTTACTGCTTTCTGTAATAAGACAAAAGCCTCACTATATGGAGAAGAAAGTGGGTTGGAACTGCAATCCACTTTTTAATCAGAAAACAGATGAAGGCTTTGAAATAAAGACTTTTGAAATTAAGTATTTTCTCTGGTTTTGTTCTTAATATTTCCAAAGATAGGTTTTAAAAAAAGACTACTCGGTGTTCCTTTTGATTAGAAAAATAAATTTTAAAGTAGTTCATACTATTATGGAAACTATGGCTTGATTTTTTTCTTTTCTCTAGGATGGTCTAATATCTTTTTTTTTCTGAATGATGGACTTAGTTGCCATGATATAAATGGCTTGTACAAAAAAATGGGAACAACAAAGATTAGAGAATCTCAGTAGCCAGTTATCAAACTCGCAGCACTGCCTTCTTTCAAATGGAGTGGATTCCTGGGAAAATTCTTGTTTTCTTTCTCTCTTTCAAGACATTAGCTCTCCTAAAACTTGACACAACATTGGACTTAGAATATACTCTCCAAATTTATATGAAGTAATTTTAAAGAAATCTGATTAGCATATTTCTAATTATAATGTTGAAAACTTAAAATAAACCTAATATGACCTACATAAATGAGCAAATTCTTTTATGTATGAAAAAATAAACATTGTTTTTCCTTCCCTCCCTCCTTCCTTCCCTCCCCTCCCTCCCCCCTCCTTCCCTCCCTCTCTTCCTTCTTTCCTTCCTTCCTTCCTTCCTTCCTTCCTTCCTTCCTTCCTTCCTTCCTTCCTTCCTTTCTTTTCTTTCTTTGTCAGTAAAGGGCCTCATCTCTTCCTAGTTTTATCACTCAGTCTAGCATTCTACCTCATAAACCAAACTTATATTTTCAAGTTCTTTCACAGACTTTTTGGTTTGGGCTGGCTTTGAACCATGTTCTTCCGATCTCAGTCTTCTAAGTAGCTAGAATTATTAGGCATGAGATAACAGTGCCTGGCAAAAAAAAATGAACTTTAATATATTTTAGCCTAATTTCATATACAGTAAGCACTAAAATAAAGCTCAAATGAAATAAATTTCCTGTTAGTGTTACCTAGGTTCTCTATTTTCTACCAAAGATAGCTTATGTAAGCTAACGGGAAACAAGCCATAATAAAGAACTTTACTTATCTGTTCAAACACAATTCTTTGTGGCCTCCAAGAGGAGCTCAAGGTTTTGTTTGTAATCCCTAAGTAATAACATTTTAAGTTTCCAAGTTTCTCCTTCTTTTTCAAAATCCCAGTGATATAATTGATGCTCTCCTAGCAGAGATTTACAATAGAGCAAAGCCTAGATACATAAGGCCAGATAGGATGACACTGAATGAAAGGGTCTCCAGGATATAGAAACAAAAGTCATATAATGAGAGATTGTTGTCCTTAATGTACTATGTTATCTCTCATCTCTTTTGCTGTCCCTTGGTTATGTCATATTGTTAGAGTATTTCACCTTGTTATCTGATATATTATATATATATATATATATATGTGTGTGTGTGTGTGTGTGTGTGTATTTGGTTATTCGAAGTAGGATAGGGAAGGGAGGAAAACAAGATGAGGGGCGGAAATAGGGGGGAAATAGGGACCAAGACATGAGAAAGGGTATCAATGTATGTTGAAGTAAGGCACCTTCGATCTGGTGAATATAATGCAACCCTTCTATTAATTACAATAAAAACATATGAAAAAATAAAATCCCAGTGATATAACTGATGCTTCTAGAAATGGAGGGTGGAGTTACTGAGGCCAGGATTTTCTCAAGGTCTTGAATCGGAACTTCTGATATATGAAACCTCTAGAATTTAGACCTGGGACATAAAACTCTGGCTTTTACTAAAATATTAGGGGCTACCCAGAGCTGGTCATTCTACCTGCTCTCAATCTTGGAGATTTTAATTTACCAACAACTTTACTTAGTTTTGCTATGGGAGAACAGGCATCTAAACTTAGTTAACTAAGGATAGGAAAGGGCCACTAAGGCAAAAGTCAATGTGGCAGGATACAATGGAACAGTATTCATCACCTTTCTTGTTCCTCGTTGGTCCAGGCAACAGATTACAAAACCAACACATATGCTTAGACCAGAAGTAAAAACCCCACCGTTTCTGCTAATAAGTTCCCACATAAGATGGTATCCAAGCAGAAGAAAAGTTCCTTGCTGTTGCAAGCCAATCAGAAAGTTCCTAGATGCCAAGCAAAAGCCTAACCCCTTCACTTCTGTCCTCTATTCCAAGATGGGAGGGGTCCAACCAGATAGGAATTTACATGGTCGGGTTTCTAGGGGAAAAGAATCCAACCAGATAAACCCTTGGGAGCTCACTATCATCACTTAACAAATCAAACCAAAAATACTCCCTCAAGAGGGAGCAGGGTAGGAACCACATACCTTGAGAGATCAAACAAAGAAATCAGAGACA
The DNA here is from genome assembly GCF_031878675.1 of Megascapheus bottae. Taxonomy (NCBI): domain Eukaryota; kingdom Metazoa; phylum Chordata; class Mammalia; order Rodentia; family Geomyidae; genus Megascapheus; species Megascapheus bottae. The sequence continues at coordinate 8,281,243 of NC_143517.1, read as the reverse complement.
TTTCCCCTGACTGGGAAACTAGTCCTTAGGCTTGGGGCTTTGCTAATTCTTCTTTCTTTCCTTATGCTTTTGCTTTCATTTGAACATTCAGATAAACTTAGCACTTTAAACTTTCCTGTCTTTCAGTTCTTTAATTGAAGAGAAACTTGCCCCTAGGAGACAATACTCTTTCCCTCAAATCACAAACTTTACTCACAAAAATAAAAAGGAACATAATGAGGAATTTACAGACCCCCATAAAACAATGCTTCAGCTATTTTCTTCCTCTGTACAAAAAGTCAAAAGTCATGGGCCTGGGCCCTGTGTGCTGATTATTAAATTAATTCTGAAAATTGTGTGTGTGTGTGTGTATGTGCACTGGTACTGGGAACTTAGAGCATGAAAATTATACTGTCCCTTGGCTTTCTAGTAAGACTAGTGCTCTACCATTTACACCACAGCTCTACTTCTGGCTTTGAGGTGGTTAATTCTAGATAAGAGACTCATGGGCTTTTCTGCCTGGGCTTATTCTGAACTACCATGTTCAGATCTCAGTCTCCTGAGGAGCTAGGATTACAGGCATAAACCACCAGCAGCCAGCTGAAAAACTATTTTTAAGTTCATGTTGAATATATGTTTTTTTTCAACAAATACATAACACCTCGGGGAGTAGAATAACAGGACTGTGATGGTAAAGTGAAAGGAAACTGAATTCATATAGGAATTCTGTCAGTGTGCAGCACTGCAGGATTTTGAAACCAAATGATTCAACATAGAAGCTAAAGTATTTAAGAATACATAGAATATTTCAATGTATTGGAAACTCACAGTGATGAAAATTTAACTGCTATATCAATACAACAAAATGTTTCCAAATGTCTATTTTCTTTGACAGCTGTGAAGCAGAAATTAGTATTTTTGTGAATTCGCTTTATGTATTCTACAAACTAAAATTCACCCATAACTTAGAAAGATTATTTGGTTTCTTGTTTGTTGTGTGTTTGTGCCTGTCCCGGATCTTGAACTTGGGGTCTGAGTGCTGTCCCTGAGCTTTTTGTGCTGAAGGCTAGCACTCTACCACTTGAGCCACAGCTCTATTCCTGGCTTTTGGGTGATGAATTGGCAATAAGAGCATAATAGCCTTTTTTTCTGACTAGGCTAGCTTTAAATCCAGGTCCTCAGATCTAGCCTCTTGAAGACATAGGAAAACAAGTGTGAATCACATGCACTTAGCTCTTTTGAAATTCAATACAGAAGCATTTATTGAAATATACTCAATGTAATCCAGTAATAAAAGAAACAGGGAATATTTAATTACCAAGGAATTGTCTATCTCCTTATTGATGGGCTCATCTAACATTTTATGTTATTTTATTATTTTGACAGTACTGGGGAATGAACTCAAGGTCTTGTACTTGCAATTCTGGTACTCAACAACTTGAGCCATGCCTCCAGTCCTGTTTTTGCTTATTATTTTGGAGACAGTTCAGCAGATTTTTTTTTGCCCAAGCTGGCCTCAAATTACAATCCTCCACATCTCAGCCTTTTGAGTCATTAGGATTATAGACACAAGCCCACCTATCTTGTGTGTGTGTGTGTGTGTGTGAGAGAGAGAGAGAGAGAGAGAGAGAGAGAGAGAGAGAGAGAGAGAGAGAGAGAGAGAGAGAGAGAGAGAGAGCTGTCCCTGAGCTCTTCAGCTCAAGGCTACTGCCCTACCACTTGAATTACAGTGCCACTTCCGGTTTTCTAGTGGTTAATTGGAGATAAGCGTCTCACGGACTTTAGTGTCCGGCTGGCTTTGAACTATGATCCTCCGATCTCAACCTCCTGAGTAGCTAGGATTACAAGCATGAGCCACCACTCCCAGCCCATCTATCTTTTATTGTACACCTTTATCCCCTTAAACTACAAGTTCTGTAAGAGCAGGAGATGAATTTGATTTCATGTGTATCCCTCCATGACAGGAAGGACAAAGGACCTCTAAAGTCAGTGGGTTTGTGAGATAGTTATGAGCTATATACAGATAACCTTGGCTACCCTTATAGATTCCAGACAAAGCATTATGATAAAGTCACACAGAATACCTGTTGAGAGGTCCCAAGAGTTGCAAAATAACTGCAGTCATGTGTGTGCTAAGAAGCCCTCCTCTGGCTTTTAGTTTCATAAAAATAATTGTAGGAAGATTTTGAGATCTTCTCTAAGTACTGGAAGAATCATAAAGAGAAAACTCATCCGAGTTACACACACAGAATGCTCTTACAGAAGCTCTTCTCACAGCCCCATTCAGCTTTCCTGGACCATGTGGAGAACAAGGAAGAGCTAAATAAAACCTCAACTTCCAAGAGTTCTTTACAATCAATGGTCCTTAGACTTATCAATAAGAAAGACACATCAAATGTACCACAAGGATAAAGCCTGAGCAAGCAGACTTGACTAGAAACCACATTAGCTGGGGTGAAGTCATTCTCTGAGGGCCATTATTCAAGCAGCAAAGTTCTGCCTTGCCAAGGTTCTGGGTCTCCAGGTCATTCTAGCCTGGCCTGGCCCTTTGGCCTGGCCACTCATGTAAACCCCATCTTCCTCTCACAACGTAGTCTCCCATCACCTTGCAGGCTTCTTCCCTATAAATACCTGTCCCTAGAGTAATGGTAGCTGCTGCCCTCTGTCCTGATGGAGTCAGCCTGCCGATCCCCCTAGCATTAAACCTTTTCTCCCCTCTCAGATGTGTCTCCCGCAGAGACATCTAACACTGGTGGCCCTTAACTTGGATCCAGTTTTGGTCTTCCCCTCTGGGGAATCTGAGCTGCCCTGGTGGCCTGGTTCCAGGCAGGGACCCTATCTCTCTCCTTGAAAGAGTCTAGCCCCAGGGGCCAGACTCCTGTCCCACCCAGACAGACATCATAGAATTTCCAACGGCCCCCAGTGCTCTTTCACATCCAATCACCAGCCTTCATTCTTCTGCATGGCATAAGTGGACCTGGGCTCCCTACATGGTGACATTTCTTTCTCTCTACTGGATGGCAGTATTCCCTCAGCAGGAACCCCGGCTACCAGGCTCACATAGAAGCTCCCAGTCTGAGATCCCAGTAAAGTCACCACTCAGGTCCCTGCTGTTAATTTGGTCCCTCTCTAACTGGCTACTGATCTTAAACACTAACGCCTCCCTTTCTCTGCGATCAGACACAGCCCCAGTACAGTTTATTCAACCAATCTAAAGGGCTGCTTAAGGGCACCTTTGACCTCGCCATTATTCGGGACATATAACTATTGAGGGTCCACAGGAAAATGGAGTGAGGATCAAATATGTCCAAACTTTCTCTTTTCTTCAAGCTTTCTCTTTTCTTCACTCTCCACCCTCTCTCTGTTCTTTCTGTTTCCAGCACAGATCCTCCCCCCCCCCCACGCCCCCCCCCCCTCTCTCTCTCTCTCTCTCTCTCTCTCTCTCTCTCTCTCTCTCTCTCTCTCTCTCTCTCTCTCTCTCTTTCCCTCTCCCTCTCTCTCCAAACTAAAAATCTTCTCTCTCTAAGCTAAAATTATAATTTATAATTGCCTCCATTCCAGCCAAAATTTTCTTCAGTGGTCAGACTTTTTTTTCTGTCTTTGCTAAAAAGAAAACAACATCTCTCAAGTTTACCAAGCTGGAGGCTTTGCAGTTTATCAGAAACTTTGCTGAAGGTTACTGACAACCTTGAGATTTATCATCAGCTGTACTGAATTGCTGTATTAGCCAGAAAGCCTTGCTAACAAAGTTGTTAATGAGATAAGGAACCAAAAAGGAAAGAGATGTCTTTAGTTTTATAAGACAGAGCTTTTAAAACAGTATAAGGAAAGACTTTGGAAAGAGAATTGAGGAAACAGAAAAATGATTTCCATTAGATTAGAAGGGACTTGGGAAGTAAGAATTGTCTTGAATGTTTGTTCGGAAGGGAGAAATTAAGACAAGCCATAGACTATTCGCAGAAGTTGCTAATGGTGTGCGTTAGGAGATGCTGTGTGCATGTGTTGAGTTTTAAGACATAGCTTATCTTTGTGAAGGACTTCGAAGTGGCCTCTACAATGCTGTCAATCTTATTTATTAACAACAACAAAACACACAGTCCCCTCATTGCCCTCATCAGCAGGAAATAGCCGGATAAGACAGCAGCATCCCCTTTACTATATTCCTTATACTTTTCCAGAGTCAAGAACGATGAAAAATTACTTAAACGAAAAGCACTCACCCTACCCCTGACAGCCATATCTTAGAATTGTCCTTGTTGCCACTCTACTGAATCACCTCCCCGCCCCTCCCCCTAAACAAATACATCAAAGGTCTTGGAGGAGAGCCGGAGACCCGAGGCCACATCTGATGCTGATTCCCATGACTAACACAGAGGCAGTTGAGGCCTTGAAACTCCTCAAAGTAATATCCCCTTTCTATCCCACCCACATCTCACCCCACTTCCCTCTGTTCCCCCAACTTAGGAGGGCACCTGCTGAGACACCCCAATTGACTACTTCGCCCCACACTCAGCAAGAAGTACCTCCAGAAACAGTGACCATCACCCATGCTCTAGGCTGGTACCCTTACATATAAAGCAAAAGGGGAGGGATGTTAGGAACGTTAGTCTGATATGCTCCTTTCCCAAGATTGGCCGACAAAGGGCCCTTTTGGTACAGGCAGTTAAAGAGGAGCTCCCTCCTTTTTTCCTAGAGAATCCAACTACAGGCCCTCTTATCTCTTTGCACAGCTCCCATAAATCTTAGGCCATCATAATAGCCTACTCGCATCCCACAGGAAGTCCCACCCTTAGCCTCTCTGGAGTACCCCGGGTATGCTTTCCTGCAGCATTCATCTCAACTGGTCCTGTCACCTTGTCAGTCCTTTGCCCGATCTCACCTTTTCAAAAGTTTCTCCTTAATAGCCCCCAGTCAGACACCATCTAGAAATAAGTCAAGGTCATCTCATTACTGTAGGCAAACCAGAGACTTCACTCACACTGTCCTGCCTTGCCCAGTGCAGAGCCAGACCCTGAGGCCCCAGTGACTCCTCAACACCCCCCCATGCCAGCCAGAAGTGGCCAGAAAAGATAATAATGCCCACTGGTTCTACAAATATTTCTACTACCTCCTTCACAGTAATCCAAAGAAAAGTCTCACTCTCCCCCTCTAAGACTAATTTTATACTCCAGTATAGACTCACCAGTTGTAGGACCTTTGTTGGTTCCCCTCCCACCCCAATTTACCTTATACAACTTTGCAGAATTTGCTCTACATGTTACTCTATCAAAAAACAAACAAAAGTTGTACTTCTTCCCTTTCTGGTGGGCATAAGCTTTGCTATCGCCACTGCCTCTGTGGCCCTTCTTTAGAGGGACACTGAGCCACAGTTTAAAGCTAGCCCAATATCTCCAACAGTCTAAGGAAGAGGTAACACAATCCCATCAGCCCACTCCAACAACTCCCCTTTCTGGCAGAAGAATAGCATATCTTCTCTTGTAAATGGGCAGACCTGGGTACAGTTTCCATCTCTTTAAATGGATTACAGCCAATCTGTGTTTCTTCTTGTTTCTTTTCACCAGACATGGCCATAGTCCCAGAAACCTGCCAGCCTCCTGACTAGTGATTGCAGGTCAAGATGTGAGCCTCCTCCACAAAGAACCTAGCCTCCTGATTGTGCTCCTTTGCCTTTTCAACAACTCTGCTCAAAGGCCTTCTAGAGGTTCCCAATGTGGCTTCAAGAAGAGAACAGTCCTCATGAGATTCTCAACAGCTGGGATGTGCTCATGGTGGAGGGCCGGGATTCTGAGAGGTACCTAAAGTACTCTTGCTGAGAAATAGTGACTCTTTACTAGGCCCAGGAATAGACTTTGCATCTGGGCCTTTGATCTTAGCCACTCTCTCCCACCAGTGCAATCACAATAGGCTCCAGGAAGGACAGAATTTATGAATAAGCGCTTGTGACAAGAGGTGAAAGTGCCCCAAAAGAAGAAATGAGCCACAAGCTCAAGACAGAGCCACAGATGGGCAAAAGTGACCAGGCAACAGAGTCTGGCCTGTTCTAGTCCTCTCAAGTGATAAAGGCAACATTTTCTCTGGAACTCCTCCTAGAACAAAGACTGGTCATCTGGCTACCCCAACAACTGGAACTATTTAATGACTCATATCTTTCATCACATGCCTCTAGTTCCTCATCTATTGTTCAAAGTTAAAGCTCATATCAAAACACTGAAGATGGCTGAGTATGGGTTGAAGTAGTGTCTCCTCATGGCATGCTCTGACCTTGTAGTAAATATCCCTGCTCCCTCCTTTGTGGTATTTGTTGGCATGTGATAGAGAGTGCTGGAGCTCTTGGAGCCTTTGACCTGAAACTCTGGTTTCATAAAGTTTCCAGTAGCCATCATATGTGGTATGATGTTTGATTGAAATCATCACAGTATTGGTGGCTTCTTCCTCTGCATAGCTGGCATTCTCTTCTACCCACGGACCTCTACGTGCTCATATCTTTTCTCACAACTCACAAACATTAGCATTGGCTCAGGCAAGCTTCTGTTGTTTCCGGGATTTCAAACACAGATCAGGAGCATCTTCTCTCATCTCCATCCCAGGGTATTGCTGGGGCCATACCTGGCATTTATTTCCCAGAGCTTTCTCAAGGTCAGCTTACATACATTTGCCATCCATGGTATGGAGGATTTTGAGATCACTGTGAAGGTTTTAGAAGAGGATAAGAGTATGTAATATTACTATTATAGTTTTCATCATACTGAGATTTCTAGCAATCACCACCACATCATCACTAACTACAACATGTAAGGAGGAAAATGTTAGCCCACCTTTATAGTACTTTGGCCTCAGATTTTAGGCAAACGAGACAGTATCTTACTGAGTGGAGACAGAATTTGAGGCTATACATATTATTTTTCTTTCTCTCCAAATGATATTGTACCTTTCAGAGTTGAGTAGAATCCAGAGGCCAAAGTACATTTTCCAAGTCAGTTACTTCACTCACTTCTTATGAGGAAACTCCACATTTTTTAAGTCTCCACCTGTGTCTGTTTTATCCTAAGAAGAAAAAAAGGGAAAGAAGGAGGAAAAGGAGGAGGAGGAAGAGGAAGAGGAGGAGGAGGAGGGGCAGGAGGAGGAGGAGTATGAGAAAAATCAGAATCTCTTGATATTTTCAAGTCTCCACCAGTGTCTGATTTATCCTAAGAATAAGAAAGAAAAGGAAAAGGGGGGGAGACTGAGGAGAAGAAGAAACAAAGAAGAGGACAAGGAGAAGAAGAGGAAATAAAAGAGGAAGAAGAGGAGGAGGAAGGAGGAGGAGGAGAAGGAGGAGGAGGAGGAAGAAAAGGAGGAGTAAGAAGCCATTATATATACTAATTATAACAGCATTTGAATCCCCATAGCAATTCTAACAAATACTGTCCCAATTTTATGAGACACAGAGAAGTTAAGTCACACACCCGAAATCACATAGCTGAAGAAGAGTGAACTAGGATTCAAACTCAATATCCAGCACCAGACCCTACAATATTAACTGGTCTACCAAACACTGATGAGAACTGCATCCTGAAATGTTCAAGAATTTTTCTGGGTAATAAGAAAGTGGTGTAAATAACTATAAACAAATCAGATTCCTTTGGGTTTGATCTGCAAAATCCATTACTTAGCTCTGTTTTATAACCTACAGATCTGTTTTGCCTCCATGCCTTGTAAGGATGTTAAGAACTTGTTTTGAATTTCTCCAAAGGTGATATTTGAAGCACTAGCCATGATTATCACAAACCTTGTTAATAACATCATGTAGTATTTTATCTTTGTGTTTCTGTTTCTGTGACAGCCCAAAAGAAACTCTAGCCTCATAACCTATTTACAAATGAATAACACTATAATGAAATTGAAATAGTTCATGAAATGTCATCTGATCACCTAACTTTAACATTGCACAGATTTTTCAATAACTTCAGCCTCTGATCATTCGTTTCCCTTTTCTTACCTTTTTCTCCTCCTAATTTTCCCAACTTTAATCATTCACTACCTATAAAATACAACAGATGTCCTTTTCAGTTTTATTCTTGACAAGATACTCCTATTGCTTGGCCCTACAAATCTCATCTTCTATCTAAATTGTGTGTCAAAAAGATATTCTAGTGCCAGCTGTTCAGATAATAGCATTTGTTCTCCTTCATTACAACTTGATAATGATGTGCATAAGCATGATTAGAAAGTGAGGTTGTGGTTATATAGAACAAAGACCTAGCATGCCAGAGAATGCCTAGGACTGATGTACTTCATTATTCATGTTAAATCCCCTCTAAACCCAATAATAGGTCTAGGATGAAGTCCCTTTAAGGCAGCAACCTCATGATGAATGATGTTTGCACTCCAGAAGTAAGAAGTATGATGATGGAACAATAAACATAAAAGGCAACATCAGGCAAGGATAGAGCCCTCAAGGAAGTGAGGGAAAAGCAAAACAGTGATCAATGAGCCAGGTTTCAGTGGCTCACGTCTATAATCCAAGCTACTCAGGAGGCTGAGATCTGAGCATTCAGATTCAGTCAGCAAGACAGGAAAGGCTGTGTGAGATTCTTGTTTCTGATTAACAACCAAAAAAAAGAAAAAGGAAAAAGAACTGAAGCTGTAGCTCAAGTGGTAGAGTGTTAGGCTTGAACAAAGTATTCAAGAACAACATACAGTCCCTGAGATCAAACCCCAGAACCAACAGAAACTCACACTTAAAAAAAGTAAAAAAGTAAGCTGGGTGCTGGTAGCCTATAATCCTGACTACTCAGGAGGCTGAAATCTGAGGATCTCAGTTCAAAGCCAGTCTGGGCACAAAAGTCCCTGAGACTTATCCCCAATTAACCATCAGAATGCTGGAAGTGGTGCTGTGGCTCAATTACTGGAATGCTGTCCTTGAGCTGAGGAGCTCAAGGACAGTACCAAGGCCCAGAGTTCAAGCCCCACAACTACCAAAAATAAATACATAAATAGATAAATATTTTTTTAAAAAGTGATCACAGAACCTGACCAAAAGAAAATAAAATCAATTTTGATCAAATCAGTTCAAAAGAAAGTTGATCAAATTGCATTGTCCTCATAAACTGACATGTTGAATTGAAACTCTTTTGTATAATCTCTTAAAATAACGAAAATAAAATAAAATAGAAACAAAAGGAAGAAAGTTAAAATGTATGGGAAAGTATTCTGAATAAGCTAGCCAAAAAAGACATCTCTGAAATTCTTACTGGGTAGAAAGACAAGAAAGTGAGAACCAGAGAGACATGAAAAACAACAAAAATATGAATAATTGATATTCAAATATAAATAAAAAGAATGAATGGTGATGAGTCTGGGAATTTGGCCTAAGAGTAAGAGTGCTTGCCTAAAATGCAGGAAGACCCAGGTTCAATTCTTCAGTACCACATACATAGAAAATCCAGAAGTGGTTCTGTGGCTCAAGTGGTAGAATGCTAGCCTTGCAGAAAAAGCCCAAGGACAGTGCTCAGGCCCTGAGTTTAAGCCCCAGAACTGGCAAAAAGTAGAAGAAGAAGAAGAAGAAGAAGAAGAAGAAGAAGAAGAAGAAGAAGAAGAAGAAGAAGGAGGAGGAGGAGGAGGAGGAGGAGGAGGAGGAGGAGGAGGAGGAGGAGGAGGAGGAGGAGGAGGAGGAGGAGGAGGAAGAGGAGGAAGAGGAGGAGGAGGAGAAGGAGGAGGGAGGAGGACAGGGGAGGAGGAGGAGGAGGAGGGAGGGGGAGGAGGAGGAGGAGGAGGAGGGAGGGGGAGGAGGAGGAGGAGAAGTGATTGGGGATGATTAGCCAGACATCCTAAAAATGGCAGTGTATCTCCCTAAATAAATCTCAGATGGTGAATTGCATTACTAATGTTATCTAAAGGTTTATTCAAGGAAAATACAAAACTTTTACTGGTATTGAAATGCATCATTTCTGCTTATGATTCTACTTAAAGTTATTCATACCTGTAGTGAAAATAAAATTGCCTTTGTACTCTTTTTCCTTGCTTCATTGTTATTCAAGAATCCTTAAAACTATCACACATGGACTATAACTTCCTAATGCAACAAAAGCATCACAGAGAAAGGCCAGGTAATTTGAGCTGAAAGAAAGGAGCAGAATGATACTAATATTTGAAAAGAAGGGGGGAGTCTATTTCCAAACCACCAGATCTACTTTATATTCTGAATCTAATTATTTGCATTCTCATTTTGCTGTAGTTTACCCCTACTCTGGATTAGAAAGTTGGCACCTCCAAATACTAATGAACTCACAGAATTTAGACAATTATAATCCATGGCTGCTAAACCTTAAAATAAAACCTTGACAGGGAAGATCAGCCAATGGGTCAAGCTTATTAGTTTTGAAAAGATATTATATACCTTCTCACATACATGGGCTCTGACCAGGTATCTAGTTCTAAATGATTTAGGAGAATATACTAATTGTTCAAGTTCATGCTTATCAATTCTGCTAGTCATCAAAGTCTAGAATGTGGTAAGAAAATCCTGCAATACAAACCACCTGTTTTTTTTTTCATGAATAAATCACAGGTCACCCAAAACGCCAGGATATGAATGTCTGTAGATAAAAAGTGATTTAAGCTATATGCCAACAAAAAGTAATTGTTGAAACTGGTGTGAATTCAATCACCTGGGAAAAATGTATGTGACAATGTGCACATTGATAAAACAATTTGATAATACTTAGAAGACATTATTAAAACACTAGATGAGATCATAGTAGCACAGTGGAATAGTTATGTTTTTAGAAGATAAAAACCTTTTAAAGATAAGAATGGAAACTATTAGAGATGCAACTAATTAATTTTTTTGACAGTCAAGTGGCTTGAACACAGTCTCTGAGCTCTTTTTGCTCAAAGCTGGCATTCTATCACTTTGAGACACAACATCACTTCCAGTTTGGGACGGCTAATTGCAAATAAGAGTCTCACAGACTTTCCTGCCTGGGTTGGCTTGGAACTGCAATCCTCAGATCTCAGCCTCCTGAGCAGCTAGAATTACAGGTATAAGCCACCAGTGCCAGGCAATCCAACTAATTTCATGATATTTGGAATTCAAAATAATGCTGTAGTAGGCAGTACATATCATACAAGATGGAACATGAGCTAATAATAGCTGGCATCAGTAATATATGGAGGAGGCATTTTGTTATTACAACATATATGTCTCAGCCTTGCTCCAAATCTTTCTCATGTTTTCAGTCTGTAACTACAAATTGAATCTATTCCTTGCACTGGTAAATTTCATCTGTAATAAGTGAGTCTTCATTATTCTTTATCTTCTCACATTTCTGAATATCAACTAGGTCTATAGCAATACTCCCCAACTTTCACTGGGGTTACATCCCAATAAACCCATCATAACTGCAAATATTGAGTTGAAAATGTATGCAATGTTCCTAACCTCAAATTCACAACCTTGCCAAACAGTACCAGATAGATTGTTTGTAGACTGTTTATGTTCCAAGCATATACCACTGCTTGGCATGACAAGGAAAACTCACGATACTACGAAGCCCACTTGCAGCTTTTTGTCCATTAATTGGAGCTAATAATTGTATGGACTTTTCTATCCACACTGGCTTCAAGCCCAGACCTCAGATTTCAGCCTCTAGAGTAGATAGGATTACAGGCTTGATCCATCAAGGCCTAATAAGGATCAATAATTTAGATGTTTGATTTTCATATCCGCTAAGTCTGTGAGATATGTATCTAAAACTGGAGGTGCACTTCATTGCTTCAACACATTTTTATGGCTTTTTCCAATTACGTGAAGAAAAAGTATACAAATCCAAAAATATATACTACCTGATACAATGTTATATGTCATTCCCCGTTCTTTGGCATACCCACTATCCTTTGTATCCTACCTGTGCTACAAAGCAGGTAAGGCTTCCAATTTTTCTTGGGGATGTTCTTCCTGAAACACAGTAGATGATAAACTTGAAGCCTCACAGTTTGGATTGATTCTTTCATTACTATTTAGGTATTAAGGCATCAATCTCCCTAGAAAAATCAACTAGACACACATGTACACTTAAGGCTGAATTACCAAGGCGAGGGAAGGAAGCACTGGATAGAAGGCTCACGCCTGTAGTCCTAGCTGCTCAGAAGATGCTGAGATCTGAAGATCACAGCTCAAAGCCAGTCCTGGCAGGAAAATCTGTGAGACTCTTATCTCTAATTAGCTACCAGAAAACTAGAAGTAGAGCTGTGGCTCAAAGTGGTAGAGTGCTAGCCTTGAGCAAAAGAGCACAAGGACAGCATTTAGGCCCTGAGTTCAAGCCCCATGACCACCACCACTACAAACAGCAGCAAAAGTAGTATTAACATATATGTAAGGTTTATTTTTTGTTTTTCAGATTTCAACTCCAAATTAACTAATTCAGAAAAGGTTATCCTTTTACACTTTTAATGACATTCACAATTATAGTTATATATCTAGTTTTATGAACAATTGCATGGCAGAGATTTAGTAGTTGACAATTATATGCTCAATAAGTAATGATGATGCAATGATTATCAGAATCTACATAGTGCTATTAGAGAAAAATCATAGAATTCAAGGAGTGTCACATAGAATCCAAATGAATCCCAAATTAGAAATAAAACTGGATGATAAAAATGACATGTTCATTTCCAATAACACATTCAGAACAAATCATTCACCAATAATCAGAATTCCTAACCAATAAAAAGGAAGAAATAGGATCTCAGTTAATCAAAATGGAGGTTACTTCAAGAGGATTAATTTTGGAAGATTCTAGATCTTGCTTTACATCTTTATGCTCAAACAAGTGAAATTTATAATTTCTGGGACATAAGTACATCATTTCACATGACTTCTACCTCCTAGGAGCAGAGCAGCTTTATCAAGCCCTGTCTAAGTCAGCATCATTCTATTCATCAAGTTGACAATCTGAAATGAAAGTCAGTGTTCTATTTGATTTCCCGCCATCTCAATGTGCCGTCAGCCACAACCACCTTCAAATTGCTTTTTTTCTGGAGGAGATTGCAATATGATAAGCTCCTGGCCAGAAAGCCTTAATAAATCAATTGGCATAGAGAATAAAAGTGAAAAATGTTCTAAAAGAAGCTATCAGATCTCACTTATTTTTAATTTTACTTCTCAGGATATATTTATTCTTTATATTGAGATATTATCTTTAAGTCATCCATTCAAAAGGGGGGCTTTCATATTCACTCAATTTTCCCTATCAAGAACACATTAAGCAATAAAACAAAACAATCTCTCTGGTTACGTGATTTTCTTTTAAAGTCTTAAGACTTTATTAATTTCTGAAGGGAGCCAGTAGGTCTGAACATAATTTATATCAAAGTAACTACAAGAAATTCTTTGAGGGCTTACAAAAAATCATATCTGAACTTCCAGGTAGATTGTTTCTCCAAAGGTCACAGCAATTACATGCAATAGCAATTATTCAGAAGATTTAGAGGCTGACAATAGTAGAGTTGGTATGGTTTGCCAATAACATCACCAATTACTATACATGCTAAATCTTCTGCCCAGAATCGTTGGCACATGTAGAGTTTTGCCCTCCACTTATTTCTTTATAGATATTGTTTAGACAATGGAATTCAAAGAAAGGAACAAGAAGACAAAGAAGAGTACCTCTTTGTCTCAATCTCACTAGGAGAGAGGAGAGAAGTAGTTCACAGAATCCACAGCAGAGTTCTTATTTGAAGCTTATAAAGCAGAAATGGGTCACCAGCACACTTCCGACGCAAATACCTACCACATTCCTGACTCAGCTCATTGGGCATACTTTATTCATGGGCACATGTCTGGACCAATCACACATGAAAAGCAATAAGGTTAATGCAATGTGTTAATCAATTACAGTTCCATTCTTAAGTCCTCACAGTAACCAAACAAAAGGACATTTTACCTGTTTAGATGAATGGAGACCTCCAATGAATCAAAATTTACTTGTAGATCTCATGAATACACTCCTATAGTAGCATTTTTAGCAATTCAATTCATTGAATAAAGGGCATGCAGAAATATAAGATAAAAATCAAACCATAAAAGACTGGCCTTGGGGCTGGGAGTTTGGCCTAATGGTAGAGTGCTTGCCTAACATGCACGAAGACCCGGGTTCAATTCCTGGGTACCCCACATACATAGCAAAAAGCTGGAAGTGGTGCTGAGGCTCAAGTGGTAGAGGCTCAAGTGTCCAAGGACAGTGCTCAAGCCCTGAGCCCAAGCCTAGGACTGGCAAAAAAAAAAGGGACTGGCTTTGGCTTTGAAGCCAGCCCCAGTGGCTCATGGCCTATAATCCTAGTTACTCAGGAGGCTGAAATCTGAGGATCAAGGTTCAAAGCCAGCCAGAGCACAAAAGGACTTGAGACTCTCATCTTCAATTAACCTCTAGAAAACAGGAAGTGGGGCTTGGCTGAAGGGTAGAACAGTAGCCTTGAAGAGCTCAGGGAAAGTACCTAGGCCGAGTTCAAGCCACAAAAAGAAATTAGTTTGAATAGTTGAAACTTTAAGCTGTTAAAAGAGTTTTATTATTATGTGAAAAATAATTCTAAGTATGTGATGTTTAAAGGCTTCATCGTTTTCCATTCCCATAGTAATTTTTGGCATTGTTGTTAAATTAAATCAACAAGTTCTCCGAAGAAGAAGAAGGAGGAGGAGGAGGAGGAGGAGGAGAAGAAGAAAAAGGGAAGGAGGAGGAGGAGAAGAAGAAAAAGGGAAGGAGGAGGAGGGGGAAGAGGAGGAAGAGGAGGAGGAAGAAGAGGAAGAAAGGAAGAAGAAGAAGGCGGAGGAGGAAAAGGAAGTAGAGGAGGTGGAGAAGGAGGAGGAATAAGAATAGGAAGAATTGGGCTATGTTTTTCCAGTTAAGATTATAAGAATACACAATAGGGAATAAAGAACCTTTTCAATATATGTTGTTGGGAGAACTGGATAGCCATGAACTCAAACAAAAATAGAAAGAAAGTAAAGGCCTTATGCTAGGTACAAAAAAGAATTTTAATGGAATAAAGACAATGTAAGACCCAAAAACTGCTAGAAGAAAAACATAGAGAAAACTCTAGGTCAATAGTCTGGGCAACCGGCTTTGGATATAACCCCAAAAGCACCGGCAACAAAAACAAAAATAGATAAATATATGTCATTTTGCCCAAAACTTTTGGCCTACACAAGGAAACAACACAGTGAATTGGAGAAACTGTTGTCAAATCAGGTAAGATATTAGGCAGGGTATTATGGTCCTAAATCTATAAAGAATGCAAACCACTCTGTGATGAGAAAATCTAATAAAAATAAGCAAAGAAAAATTTAAAAATCTATAAAAGGAAATTAAAGCAGAACTGAGGAAGTGGAAAAATCTCCCATTCTCCTGGATTGGAAGAATTAACATCGTGAAAATGGCAATCCTGCCAAGGGCTATCTACAAGTTCAATGCAATACCCATAAATATCCCAATGTCATTCTTTAAGGAAATAGAAGAAGTAATCCAAAATTTCATATGGAATAATAAAAGACCCCTTATAGCAAAAACAATCCTTAGCAGAAAGAACAAAGCTGGAGGAATAACAAACTTTAGACTCTATTACAGAGCTATAGTAACCAAAAGAGCTTGGCACTGGCACAAGAACAGGCCTGAGGACCAATGGAATAGGACATCAACCCACAGACCTATGGCCACTTAATCTTTGATAAGGGAGCCAAAAAAAATGAATAGATGAAAGACAGCCTTTTCAACAAGTGGTGCTGGCAGAACTGGTTAAGCACCTGCAGAAAACTAAAGTTGGATCCTTCTATGTCACCCTGAACCAGGATTAATTCCAAATGGATCAAAGACTTTGAGGTAAAAGCAGACACCCTGAAAACTTTAAAAGAAGGAATATGAGATGCAGTAGGTCTCCTTGGCACAGGTTGAAACTTTCTTAATAATGACCCAGAAACACAGTAAATTAAAGAAAGATCGGACAAATGGGACTCCATTAAACTGCAGAGCTTCTGTATGGCAAAGGACATAGCAAGCGAATTAAATAGAAAACCCACAGAGTGGGAGAATATCTTCACTAGCCATACAACAAGGGCCTCATATCTAAAATATATCTACATCTAAAAAAATTAAATCTTTCCAAAACAAATCTTCAAAGAAACAACCATCCCATTAGAAAGGGATAGATCAAAACCTAGATACATAATGTCATATAAAATGAGACTAAATGAAAGGATCTCTAGGATATGGCAACAAGAGCTTTATTTTTGTGTGATTTTTGTTTTTAATGTACTATGTCATTTCTCTTTTTTTTGCCCTTTGGTTAATCTCATATTGTTAATGTATCTGAATTTATTGGCTGATATATTGTATATACATTTGTTTATTTGAAATAGGAAAGGGAAGGAGGGAAAACAAGGTAATTGGGAGGGGGTAGAGGAGAGAAATGGGAACACAAACATGAGAAGGGGTATCAACGTGTGAGAAGTAATGCACCTACTGCCAGGTGAATGTAACTGTAACCCCTCTATATGTTACCCTGACAATAAAAAATTAAAATAAATTAAATTTGTTATGAGCTGTGGCTCATGCCTGTAATCCTAGCTACTTAGGAGGCTGAGATCTGAGGATTAAGGTTCAAAGCCAGTCTGGGCACAAAGGGACCTGAGACTCTTATCTCCAATTAACCTCTAGAAAAGGGAAAGTGGGCTTGGCTCCAGGATAGGGTGGTAGCCTTGAGCTGAAGATCTCAGGGACAGTGCCCAGGAGGAGTTCAAGCCCCATAACCATCAAATAAATAAATAAATTTTAATTAAGAAAGAAAACAGGCAAATGACCTGAATACACAGTTCTCAAAAGAAAACATGCACATGGCCAACTTATCATAGCTAATTGTCAGAGCAAAGCTATGCTACACATAAAACCAAACCAAACTACAAACAATATCCAATAGTTTCCTGTTGCCTTGGGCCAGTTTTATGTTTAGCATTTTCAACAATTAAAACCCAAATGTTTATTTGGGTTTATTTTAACACTGTTTAAAATGTTTATTTAACACTGTTCTAAATGTTTCCACTTTTGTTGTATTTTAATTGAAAAATAATTGTATGTATTTTTTTTTGCCAGTCCTGAGCTTGAGCTCAGGGCCTGAGCACTGTCCTTGGGTTTTCTCAAGGCTAGAGCTCTACCACTTGAGCCACAGAACCACTTCTGGCTTTTTTCTATGTATGTAGTACTAAGGAATTGAACCTAGGTCTTCATGCATGCTAGGCAAGCACTCTACCACTAGGCCAAACTCCCGACCCCTGTATGTATTTTTAATAGTTGAGATGATAGAGAAAAAGAGGGAGCTGATGGGTCAAATAGTATAAAAGCCTCAGGCAGAAACCATAAGCTCTGGGACCCCATTGCTCAGCATGCTAAATATAATTAATAATTGCATTGTGTATTTCAAGGAATCTGAAAGAGATTTAAAAGTTTCCATCATAAAGGAATGCTACTGAAAAAAATGATTATCCTAGCTTCTCAGGAGGCTGAGATCTGAGGATCTCAGTTCAAAGCCACCCAGGCACTAAAGTCCCTGAGACATTTTTTTCCCCACAAACAACATAGTCAGATTTATTTAACAGTTCTTCTGATCTAAAAAAATAAATGATGTCAAAAGAAAACATATTCACAGGTACCCATCCCACAAACTCAGATAACCTAAAGAAAAGGGGCCAACTTCTGTTTAACAGAGATTATCTTCTTTACTGGAAGATGATAATTCATGTCCTCTGCTTCCACGAGCTTTCTTCCATGTACCTCACTGGTGTTTGTCTCACAAGTTACAATATGGCCCTTGGCTTCATGCAGGACTTGGCACACCGTTAGACATCTTGGCAGGAAGAGAGGCCTGTCCTCCTTCTCTTCAGTTCAGGGACAAATGTTGCAACAGTCCAAAGAGTGAGGATAGGGAATGGGAGCCCAGAGCTCCCAGAATCTCCCAGAGACTCATATCTCCAATTAACCACTAGAAAACCAGAAGTGGCACTGTGACTCAAGGGGTAGGGAAGTTGCCTTGAGCTGAAGAGTTCAGGGACAACGCCCAGGCCCAGAGTTCAAGGCTCATGACCGAAAAGAAAAAAAAAAAGATTATCTGAGTTGTTGAACTTTTTGAAATTTGCACTCTTAAATTCTCAAATCCTTGTCCTATTCAATGTAGAATTCTGTGGCACTGTTATACTAGAAGATAATTTAATAAGGAGAGCCAAGAGTCAGTCCAGGGGCCAAGGCCACTCTCCTTGGCTTGAAATCTTGTTTCTACCATGTTCTAACTGTGCAATTTTGTGTAACTCACTCAGGCCTCTCCTTGCTCTAGTTCATATGAAATTAGGTTAAATATAGAATCTACTCAGAGAAGTTATGAGAATAAAATGAGTTAGTACTTACAAAGTGCTTAGAACAGTGTCTGGCCCTTAGGAGTACTACTTAGTGTTCTTCAAATACATTTTTATAAGGAAAAGAAGAGATAGCTTTGAATTGTTACAGAACCAAAACAAAATGAGTTATTAAGGCCAGATGGAGGATTACTAGAATGTTACATTCTGTTATATGTGGAAAAGAAAACATGATTCCTTTAAAACTGTCATGCTGAGAGGAGAAGCAAAAGCAGTGATGACCGAAAGAGGGAGGCCACACTCAGGGAAACAAGGCCCGGATGGTCTCTCATGAAGCCAAGTCAGTCATAGAAGGAAATGTTGATGGACAGTGTCCAGATCCAATCAGAATGAGAAAAAGGAAGGATGCTATAGACATCACATCTGATGATATACTCAGTAGCTACCCAACTGAAGTGTCTTCCCACATGGCTTGCAACAGCAAACCCTTTCACATTTACCTCTCCTGAGGAAAAAAAAAATCAAACTCTTTTTTTTATAAACAAAATCTGTGTTAGGTGTAAATGCATCTTAGAGGTGTGTCAAGTGCACTTGCTAACCACATGGTACACTTCAAACACATAGAAACATCGGCGACAAAAGGCTGCCTGTATTTTGCATGGAGATCACTAAAGCTGGGGAAGGCTAATGACCTCTCTTGTTGTGTGTGTGTGGGGGGGGGGGAACAGTCCTAGCGCTTTAAATCAGGGCATGGGAGCTGTCCCTGAGCTTTTATGCTCAATCCTAGCACTCTGCCACTTGAGGCACAGCTCAATTGCCAGCTTTTTGGTGGCTAATTGGAGAAGAGAGTCTCTGGACTTTCCTACCCTGGCTGGCTTTGTACCATGATCTCAGAGTTCAGCCTAGGTTAGTGATTGAAAGTGATCAAGCTGCTGTGAACTGGAGGAAGATTCCCCAAAGTATGTAAAACAGGGCTGAATTTCAGACTCAAAGGGTTCCTTCCAGACCATTCCCTCACTGCTCTCTCTGCACAGTGCTCATCTGAAGGCCTTCTATTGACAAATACACTAGATGAGATAGTTGTAACAAACCCTAAAGCTGGCATTTTGATCTCAGGCTTCTCATTGGGCTTTCCTTAAGAAAATCTCCACCCTTGGTTGAGCGTTCTTTCACACCTCTGGCTAGCCTCACATTTGCACTGAGGCCATCATCTATCCCTTCTGCTTTTCAAGTCCTAAGAGAAGCAATCAGGGCAGACACCAGAGAGAGAATCTTCTAGAGTTTTCATTGGGAGATCCTGTATAGCAAGAGGAACAATGCCCTTTTTGATGCCATGAAAACAGATTTCATAGCATCTCTTAATAGAGTCACTTAGTTCAAGCCTCACACACCAAATGCACAAAAGGCAAACACACACACAGCCCAGGATCTAACCTATGAGGTAAGCCCATTTATATTCATTCATTTTATATCTTACTAGGGGCATTTCATGTATATTAAAAACAAAAACAAAACAAAACATACTTTGGATAGCTTTTCACTTCAGTATTTAAGTGCTAGACTTCAAGTTCACCCATGCTGCCTGCTTTGTGAAAATGGTCTGCACCATTGAAATCGTTTTCTTTGCCCATGGTTATGAGTTAAAGCTTTGCCAGTGAAGGTTCTGTGAAAGTCTTGGAAGAGTGTTGATTCCTGCTCTGGCAGCCATACCCCTACAAGCAGGCTTCCCCTAAACTTCCCTCCCACAGGAAGGGGGGCCTGAGGCTCCCCAGTGCCCTCACAGAGCCCCTTCTCATCATCTGCTTTCCTACCCACCTTGTGGAGATGATTTCGGGTCAGCTCCATAATGTAGATTTCCATAATGTAGATTTCCTGGGCTGTGCCCAGGTTTGGCCCTCTGCCTTCCTAGTGTTTATCTGGGCCCTGAGTACCTAAGGGCTCCTCTTTATGGAGTATTGATTCTTGTATTCTTTAGACTTCTCTACTTCTCACAAGCCACCTTTACTTTATTCCAAGACCTTGATTAATTAATTTTTACTAAACATTCCCCATGAAGCTCTGGGATGCTTTCTGTCTCCTCACTGAAACGAACGAATGCAGAGTTTAATCATTCATAATGCTGATTTTTATATCATACCTATACCCCTTAAAATTAACCAAATTTACCCAGAGTCCAAAGTCTATATGTATCTTGTTATCACCAATATGTTTTTCTATTTTCATTGCAAGACAAATTTAAAATTTTTGACATTTTAAATATATGTCAAATATTATTAATAACTATTGGAGTAATCAACAAAATTAAACAGTTAATCATGTTACTGTAAGACATGAAGAGTCTCAGTATTTTTCACCAGGAGCATGTGGCTTAATGCCAGGATTTTCTATTTAGAAATGTATGAGTTGTTCGACATATCGTAGAGAGGAGTAAGCCCAGCATATGTCAGATATCAGAGTACAGTATAACTTTTACAAGTATTGCTTTACTTATTTTTATTGTTTTCTTTTTTTACTAATGCTTGAGATTAAGCCAGGGCCTCATGAAGGCTGTGCAGGTACCTTACCATTAAGTTTTAGTTCAGTCCCCAAAATTACTTTATTATATTCTCCTAGTAAACAGTCTTGCAGATAATCTGCCAAATTCATTTCATCAACACTAAGCTAGGCACGGTGGCTCACACCTGTAAGGCTAGCTACCCAGGAGATAGAGATCAGAAGAATCAAGTTTGAGGGAAGCTTGAGCAAGGGGTTTGTGATCTGAATCATAGCTGAAGGTGGGGAGGACACAGATTCCTGCCATCCAGGTATTCAGAAGGAGCAGAAGACCATGGTTCAGTCTGACCCCAGCCTAAGCACAAACACAAGACCATATTCAAAAGTAACTTCAGCAAAAAGTTCCAGGCTATGGTTGAAGTGGTAGAGTGCTGCTCTACCAAGCACAAGGTCCTGCTTCAGTCCCAAGTGCCAACAAAAACCCAACAAATGAACAGAATCTAAAGTTTTTAGAAACATAAATCCATTAAAAACATCCTTACAGATTCTGCCAGGAAGAAACAAAACCTACTGAACTCATCTGCTTTCTTCCAAAGTATTGATGTCAAAGGAACTTTTTCCTTCTTCCAAACCCAAAATCACAGCTCATTTTACCAAAAATGAGTTGTAATTTCTGACACTCGAGTTTCAGTTTTTGTGTCCATTTTTCAGATGAGGAAAATGCATCTTCAACAAGCTAAATAAAACTCAAACTTATGTACTCTCCAAGAAAGCCCAGATTCAAAGGTAGTTTTTTGGTAGAATTCCAAGTCTCTAGGCAGCTGTTGATGACACCTGTGGCCAGTTCATTCCTCTGCTGCCCAGAACGAAGCAGCCACATTGGACTCAAGCTCACTTCCTCTGTTTAGTTTTCTCATTGTTCATTTTATTCTGCTTTCCTGAATATCTATGTGACATAATAGAAAATCAAGCTCACAACTCTCTTGGATGACTCGATATTTTATGGCATTGTATAATCAAGAATATTTTTCACTTGTGTGTTTTCAAGTACATACTTCTCCATCACAGGTTGCCTAGCAATCCCTAGCTGATATTAACAAGTACATTTTCTATTCCCTGTATCCCTCTCTAAGAAACAAACATTTCCTTTTGATTATCTAAAAAGAAAACACCCCTATTAAAAGAAAACAAAGAACCCCATTTAGGGGGCTGCTACCCTAATCTGGATACTTTCATTGTCTCTTACTGCAAAGACAGATGAACAGTGACATCTTACTTGTTGACAAATCACAAAAGTTCATAAAAATCAAAGAACACAATCTATCATTTGAATTCTAAATAAACACTGAACATGGGTAGGTTTGAACTGAACTTCATTATTTGATGTTTGTGAAGTGCTTACTAACTTACAGAATAGAACTCTCATAAAACTGAACACATAGACCACAACTCCAGTGAAATGCAGTTCAGGATGGAGGAAGGATAAGGACATACAGTAACTTCCTCTCCTAATCACAATCTTAGGGTAGTTCAGAGAATATAAACATTTTTTACAGCAGGGAGAAAGAAAACAAAATAAACACTATCTGCCCAAGCCATCTCATCTAAACTGCATAACACACTAAAAGGGTGGGGGGAGGATGCACTCGAACCACATCTGTGCAAAGATTCAGTTAAGACTCAGCCAAGAGGAGTCAGAGACTGGCTGACCTCATCTATCTCTGTTAAAAATTGCAGATTTGTTTTGTTTCTGGGTCTTTATTAAGAAAGTTTTGGCTTTTGTCAAGGAGCCCTAGTGTTTCTACTATCCCTTCTTATAATATTTTTGGGATATCTGCCTTTATGTCCATGTCTTTGTTCCATTTGGAATTGATTCTGGTGCAGGGTGATATATAAGGATATAACCTTAGTTTTCTACAGGTGTTTAGTGAACTCTGCCAGCACCATTTGTTTAAGAGGCTGTCTTTCTTCCCTCCTATTTTTGGGGGGTCCCTTTTCAAAGATCAGGTGGTCACATAGATCTGTTGGTTCATATCTGGGTCTTCTGTTCTATTTGTCCTCAGGTCTCTTCTTGTGCCAGTACCAAGCTATTTTTATTACTACAGCTTTGTAATAGGGTTTGAGGTTTGGTAGTGATATTCTTCCAGCACTGTTTATTCTGCAAAGAATTGTGTTTTGTTTTGTTTTGTTGCTATTTGAGATCCTTTGGACAAATGGGATTGCATTAAACCACATAGCCTCTTACATTGCAAAGGACATAGCTAGCAAGCCCATAGAATGGGAGATTTTTCACTAATCATACAACAGATAAGGGCTTTATATCTAAAATATATTTACAGATCAAAAATTAAATTCCCCCAAAATAAATCCTCAAAGAAAATAATCACCCCATTTAAAAAGTGGGCAAAAGACTTAAAGAGAGATTTATCTGGAGAGAAACTATGAATGGCCAATACACACATGAAGAAATGTTCAACATCTCTGGCCATAAAAATACAGCATTGAGATTTCACCTCATCACAGTTAGAATGTCCATTATCAAGAAATCTAATAACAAGTGATGCCTGTAGGGATGTGGCCAAAAGGGAACACTGCTACACTGTTGGTAGGAATGCAAAACTTGTTCAACCACTCTGGAAAGCAGTATGGAGGTTCCTCAAAAGACTAAACATAGAGCTCCCCTAAGACCCAGCAATCCTATTTCTGAGCATTTATTCAAATGACCACAAACAAGGCTATACTAAAGCCATCATCACAACCATATTCATTGCAGCATTGTTACCACAGCTAAAATGCAGAACCAAACCAAATTCCCCTCAGAACATGAATGCATCAAGAAAATGTGTTATACATACACAGTGGAATTCTATGCTTCCATGAGAAAGAATGACATCACCCCATTCATAAGGAAATGAAAAGACTCGGAAAAAAAGTCCTATTAAGTGAAGTAAACTAGACCCAAAGAAATATAGACTCCATGGTTTCCCTCATTTGTAATAATTAGTGTATATCTAGGATAGTCCTAGGAGAGGATCCCAATAGGTCAATATCAATATACATACGACCATGTAAGATGAACAAAATGAACTCCAAGATATGGAAACAGGTTTTTCTTCATTGTTTTTAATGTGCTGTATGAAGTTATTTTTTTCCTTCAATTTTTTTCCTTTGATTTATCCCCTGCTGCTGTATTTGATTTTGGTAGCTTGTGTCTTATATATATGATTATCAGAGTTGGGAAAGAAAAGGAGAACACCAAAATGGTGAGACAAAGGACAATGGGCAAACCACTACAACAAGGATACTCACAAGACAATATATTGGAAATGAACTTTACAATTTGGGAGGGGAAGAGGGAGGAAAGTGAGGGAGGGGAAATAATGTTCCACATGAAATGTACTCATTACCTTATGTCAGACATGGAAATCTCATCTTTTCACTGTCTTTCCTGGGAACAATTGCAGTTCCTGGTACTGAAGCTTGGAAATGCTTAGCTAATGGCTTGCTTCACTGAACCGTGGAACAAGATTAATGCCAGTTCCTACATCATCTTCTTGCTAACACTCATCCTAAATAATTCCTTTAAGGAAAGCCAATATAGGAGCAAAATAAAATTACCCTCTTCAAAGACATGTTCTGTATCTTTTCACCTGCTCTTTAATGACTGAGTCATCCAATCTGAATTGTAAATCATGGGAAATCTGCCATGCAGATTAAGTTAGAGGATAACTTACAAGTTCTCACATAATACTTACCACATGATTAGTCATTTAAAATCAGCTTAGCATTCTTGTTGTTTAAGGAGAATTTTACTCAAGACATTTTACATAATTTGAAAGACCAAACTACAATTGCTGTGGGGTAAAAATATCTTAATTCAAGATTCTATGTGATAGAGACATTGAAATGTAGTCATTATATTCGATGTACATTATGTAAAAAATAAACTGAGCTATGTAACTTGAAAGTAGGGAAAGGATGAAAATGCAAGAGAACAAAGAAAGACATGTCATCAATCAAACATTGCATTCATAACCCCTTTGTACAACTACTTAAGAATAACAATTAAAGTGCAAAAAAGCTTTCAAAGCTTAATATTCAAAATTCATTCAGAATATTATAGTCCAGGCTCAAAGTGCCTTGCAAATCTTCATTGAAAGTAGCTTGCCACTCTGAAATGAATTCCACATTATTAGTGACCTACGTGTCCAAAGAGAAAGTTTTCAGATGAAATCATGGTTAGAGGTTGACAGAGTGACTGGAGATTCAGGACCTTGTGACTTATGATGATATCTGGCTCTATGTAATGAATACTTTGCCTCTATGTCCCAAAAGCCTCGATGTACAACCCAAAATAATTCCGGTAAGTGTTAACACTATAAGTTTTATACTTAATAGTCATAATAACTTTCCACTCTGCTTTTCTTAAATAAACTTGTATTTTTTAAACAGAGAAACATATATCCTAAATCGTCAAGTATAATCTACTCTCTTCCAGGATGACTTAAAAAAGATAACTTCAAAAAGATAAAAGAAACTATACCACCCCAAATTTGATGAGTATAGCTAATCAACCCAAAAATCACTGGCTGTCTTGGAAAGAATTGGTTTATTATTGTAATACATTTCCTTTTGAAGTAAAAGAGAAAGTATCAGTAATTGCCTATGGGGTGCTGTTTATAAAAGCAACAATCTGCAATGGATGACAGCATCCTCAATAAAGATTAATCCAAGTATCCAAACTCCATAGTAAGGAGTAGGGCTCAGGAGCCCCCAAGTACCCTTCCCATCCATCCCATGTCGTCCTCCCATTCACACTTCTTTCCCTCCTAGGTCCACCATATAAGGTCCTTTCCCAGCCTGGATCTTCACTGCTACACAGTCCAAGCCTCCCTCCTTCCCTGGACTACTCCTGCACCCCGGTGCTGTCTTCTGCCCACATCTCCCCCTCACTCAATTCAGTGTGCAAACTCAAAGACATACACCTGCCACCTAGGCTCCCGCAGTCTACTGCTGCGTCTTAAAGTCCAGAAAGGGATTTTCTACTCCTACACCCTCAAACACATGCTATTCAACAACTGAACGGGGAGGTCTTTGACATTTTTTGGCTTTTGGTATACTAACATTCTTCATCATTTTATCCTCACGGGAGAGTGCCTGGCACATAATGAATGCTGAGGCACTGGAGTCTAGGGGAACTCCTCCTGATTAAGATGAAAGAAGCCACCTAACTTCTCATAGCCTTGCAGGACTGTCTTGAGAACTAATGAGGGCATCACAGGGTTGTCACTGTATGGCTGGCTATTCCTTGTGATTTCTCGGTATTAATGAAACTATAATGATGCAAAGAGGACAGCAAGAATGAGGCCTCCCCTACACTAATTAGAGGAGACTGAACCTGGTCTGCCAGCTAGGTGACCAGTGACAGTTTACGCAGCACAAAGAAGTTTCTAGAATGTGGGCTTTGGGTACCAGAATGAGGACCATCCCAGGTGAAAGAGATGAATGTCCGTCTGCTCTTAGGGATCATGAGAAGATGAAGAAGATGCTATAGAATGACAGCCAGCCATGTAAAACTGGTGAGACCTGACCATTTCTAAACCTTCACAAAATGCCAAATTTGAATGGTTCAATCTAGTAATTTTTGGGTGCAGACATAATTGATCCAATACCAGACACCCCTGGCTGCTGGCTCTTCTTCCCTGCTGTATCTCTGGACATCATCAGTTCTTCTTGTTCTATTGTTAGAAACAAGTGAATTTTCTAGAAGATCTGAGGATCTACTTGTCTTGATGGGATGGATCCATAACAGCAGGGGAATTTTACAAGAATTACTCCGTATATCCTCTTGTCCAGACCCTGTGGGCCTCAACCTTTTTTTTTAAAAAGAGAGAAAGAAAATAATCTATCTCTGAACTTCTGAGATAAACAAAAGCTGAAGTCGGATTTCCTGAAGGACAACGTGATTTATCAGGGAGCTGAGCAAACCCAGCTGAGCCCATAGGGTGCTGTCAAAGGGCTGCTGGATGAGATCATTTCTGCACACTCTGCCAGGTGATTTTGACCATCATCTCAGAGAAGAGATTCCCTTCCGGAATCTCTTTTGAAGTAGTGACTTGTGGCTATGCACAGAAAACCCCTTGGCTGTCTACACCAGGCACATTAATTGGCTGAAGTCAATTGGTTTTAAGTTACAAGAAATCTGGCAAAAGAGGAAACCAGCCAGCTTTTTCAAATCTCTACAGAAAAATAAGCTCCAACAGAAGGAGAAGAGGGGGCTGAGAAAGGGGTCAGCAACTGAACTTGAAGTTCCAGCTCATTGTTTTGACATGCTGTAAACAAAGCTGGAGTTTGTGAAGTTTGTTTTTTGGGAAATCTAGCTCTTGGCTTCCTTTGAGTGAGAAAGAATTACAGCTACATTCCACTGTGAAATGGATTTGGGGCTTTGACAACTCACTCCCTGGAGTGAGAAAGAAGCAATTCAAGTACAGTGAGGCGAGGAGAAACTGTCACTCAAGAAAGGACTTGACAAGCTTCAGTACTTTCACTTATCGCTGAGGTATCTAGGGTATGAGAACAGGAGTCTGAGATGGGCAGGGATTTCTGAAAGCTTTGCCCTGTCTTCAATTGATAAACAAAAAGAGTTTTGATGGGAGGCTAGCCAGTCTTCTGGTTTTCATTAGCATTTAATAAAAACCTGAGGGCAAAGATCTTTTTTCCTGTGCAAGAAGCAGCTGGTTTATCGTAATTAGGGTCTACAGGAAGATACTCCAGTGACTTCACTTCTCACAAACACAGAACTCTTCACTTTGAAGTCAGTACATGGCAATTCCCTCCATCAACAGATGGGTACCATCCCCTATTTCTGCTCTTCCCCTTCTTGGATAGGTCAACTTCAGAAGGATGTTTAACCTCCCTGATCCCATCAGTTTCCTTCACTTGCAATTTGCATGTGTGAAGATGGAATGGACTGCTGTTTGTTTGTTAATATTTGAATGTTGTTCAGTGTTTAATGGAAATGCGCTGCACAATATTTAAATAATGATAACTGTGAATGCATAAAATAGTGTAAGATTAATGAGTTAGTCAATGAAAATCCACGCTAACCAACAGAAACTATACCCTGCTGTGCATTCCTCTTTAGTTTCTGCCCTCTTCTAGCCTCAAAACCAGTATTATACTTTTATAACTTTCTTTCTCTCTCCCTTTTTTCTTTCACTGTTTTCCTTTCCTTTCTTTCTTTGTTTCTTTCTTTTTTCTACTAAGTTCCTTCCTTCTTTCTTTCTTTCCTTCTTCATTTTCCCCTTCCTTCCTTTCTTCCTTCCTTCCTTCCTTCCTTCTTTCCAGAATCCTATTCATAAAGGGCTCACAACAGAGCAGGGCCTAAAGGAAATCTTTAAAGGAAGAGAAACACCATTGTTACTCTCCTTCCAGCATGTCTCCTGGGTCGGTAATTCTATACCGCTAAGTATATACATAAATATACATATATTTACGTATTGAGCTTTTGTGCTCAAGGTTAGCTCTCTACCACTTAAGCCACAGCTCCACTTCTGGCTTTTTTATTTGGTCAAGATAATGTATAGAGGGTATCACAGTTGCATTCATCAAGTAGTAGGTGCATTACTTCTTGCACATTGATATTTCTTCTTATGCAGATTTTTCTTTTAGAGTAATTAATTAAAGATAAGAGTTTCATGGACTTTCTTACTTGGGTCAACTTCAAACTAGAATCTTCAGCTTTTAGCCCCCTGCCTATCTAATATTACAGGTGTGAACTACTGGCACCCAGCAGGGCAGAAAAATGGATTGAATATGTCTGTGGGAAGTATTATTCTTGCTTTTTCCTGTCATCCCATCTTGGTCCATGGTAACAAAAAAATACCAATAAGAGTAACTAATAATAACAGTAATAGTAATAGAAAGTTCTGCCTCTCTGGAGTTTTAGAGAGAAGTACTTACTGGCGGAGGGGTGGGGGTGGACTGGGTAGCTTCCATGCGCTGTGGTGTGTCTTTCCCAGAACAGCTTGTCCTTGGGCCACATGCTCTTCCTACTCTATGAGAGGTCATTGCTGTCTGGAATTTTCAAGGGGAGCACAGCAAAGGCTGGAAGTAGGTTCTTTATTAGTACAACGTCTTAGTACTTTCTGTGCACCAGCCTTATGCTTGGTCCTGAGATACGGAGATTAATTATCTAATTAATCTCCTATCTTTTCTAACACTCACAGGCTGAGAGGGGACAAGGGAACATAAACCACATAAACATAAGCCCCACTGCTGCTCATGTTCTAAAGGCAGAACTACTATGGATACCCTAGGTTTGTCAAAACTCACTGTCGCCCAACCTTACTTCCTAGGACCTGGATAGGATTACTGTCCATTACCATGTGCACATGTGCATGTGCGTGCGCGCGTGCGTGCGCGCGCGCACACACACACACACACACTGCTACTAGTCTATAGTGATCACTTATAAACCAGGATCTCCCAGAATCTCAAATTGGACACTTTACAAAACAACCAATATTGAGCAATTTTTTCTACACTCTGATCTGCAGGTATCCACAACATCTAAGGAATAACACTTGCATTTTAGAAAGGAAAATTTGTAAGACAAAATAAACATTTTTTTCCAAGGCAATCAAGAATAAATTTTTAGTACACAGATACAGAAAACATGTGATTTTAACTCAAGCTCCCTGGAAAAGTAGAGTCTCAGTCAAGACTTGAAAAAATATGATGTCTAGACAGAGAAGGGAGACTTCCCTGATATGAGAGGGCCTGAAATACACTGGGGATGAGCTTGGATTTCAGTGGATATTTCATCAAATCCTGGTACTGTGGTTTGGATGTGGATTGCCTCTTCAGTATCCTGGTGTTGAGGTGTGGAACCTTTAAGAGGTGGGACTTAGTGGGGCAGATATTACTAAGTTCTTGGCAGTGCTAACATCTGAAGAAATTAATGTGACCTTCTAACTAACTAGGACATAGGAAACATCCAACAAGGAGCTTGGCTAAATCATTGTCAGTTTATGGGTTGTAGTTTGCAAGTTCCTATAAAAAGAGCAATCTAGCCAGGTGCTAATGGCTGGTGCCTATAATCCTAGCTACTCAAGAAACTGTGATCTGAGGATCACCGTTTGAAGCCAGCTCAGACAGGAAAGTCTGTGAGACTCTTATCTCTGATTAACAACCAGAAAACCAGAAGTGGTTCAAAGTGACAAAGCGTGAGCCTTCAGCAACTAAGCTCAAAGGCAGTGCCCAGGCTCTAGGTTCACACCCCATGACTGACAAAAATAAAAGGAAAAGAACAATCCTGGCCCTTGATTCCTTCTGGCTTCCTGCATATGAGCACTCTCTCTCTCTCTCTCTCTGTCTCTGTCTCTCTCTCTCTCCCTCCCTCCTTCCCTCTCTCTCTCTTACATGCACTGGATTTGAAATGTTCTGTCATGAGATATAATCAGGAGTCTTTATCCAGAGCCCCCACAATGCCAGTATCATCCTCTTGGAGCTCCAGAACTGTGTGCTAAATAAACATTTTTTTCTCTATAAAGTAACAAGTTTGAGATATTTTCTTACAGCAATAGGCACTTGATTGATGGACCTGGGGGCCCATTAGGATGAATTTATCTGCTTATGAAGAGAAGTTCACTTGTTGGTGGAAGTAGAAAAGGACTCCAACTCAACCTGCCAGCGGATGGCTCAGTAACCTCCTAGGTCTAAACACAGATGATGGACAACAGTGGAAGAATTCTTAGCGAACATAGGTATGAAAGGAGAAACACCTAGAAGAATGACCCAGTCAAGACCAATTGTGACAAGTATTTCCTAATCAGATTTGCTAAACTGATGTATTTGCCACCCAACTGTTACAAGCTCAACAGGGCCACAGGGACAATGCCAGTGAACTACTCCTGCCTCTCTGTGGACAGGAAGAAAATGGCATGGAATGGTAGTGGATGCCATCTTCCTCACATCCCTCAGGACAGGAAAATTCCCTTTTTTCTGTTCTTCAGCGCAGCCAGCCCTCTTACATCTCTATCCATAGGTTCTCGTTCTCTCTTTGCACCTGGCCTTCTCTGTGTACTCACTGTAAGCTCATTCTCCGCTGAAATTTTGTGTTGGGCACTGTAACCACTCCCAGAAGAGTCTTGACAGCCAATCTATTTCCTTGACAGATGTTAAGATTTAATGATCCATGGTTGAGGATGTCATGTGAGGTATACAAGGCTTGGTCTCTGCAGTCTAGATGTCCCAAAGTACTGAAGTACGAAAGCCTTTCCCAAGAGTGTACCCCTACAGTGAGTCATCACTTCACTGGAATAGGATTCTGTGAATATTTCACTTCCTAGGAAACAAATTTCCTCCAGAACCGGCACATTCTTGGCCATATGACCTGATTCCAACTAAGTTTCCTGGTTGATATTCTTTTCTTTTATGTCTTCCTAATTGAGTTTTTGCCTGACCACCTACAAACTGAACAGACCTGACAGGTGAGGCTATCTGATGCTGCTGATGTTGCTAGGATATGGAGGTGTGAGGCATGCCTGCTCAGTCACCTCTCTGGTCCTCAGAGAATGTTTGTGAGCTTTGTGAAGCTTGTGCACCCCAAGATCATAACTTTTCTCTTCCCTGCACCTAAGGCTCAAAGAAACCTGTGGTAGCAACAAGCTCAAAATAAGGGTCAAAAAGATATGTGCTGAATCTGACAGTTTAGGAAATTTTGTTCCAAGAGTGCACTGTGCCTGGCACTGCACCAAGCCCAGAGTGGACACCGCCAGGCTCATTGGACAGATGTGCAAACTGAGTCATTGAAAGGCTGAGCACTTGTCTAAGGTAGCTGAGACAGTCTATGACTACATTAATGTTTTCCAATCAGAGGTGAGTTTGCCCCAAGAGACACTTGGAAACATCTGGAGACAGTGCACTGGAAGGTACTACTTGCATCTAGTGCTTCTGATGCTTTAGGCTCTGCCACACACCCTACACTGCACAGAGCACATCCCAGAGAAAAGACATCTCCTGAGAGGTCTCCTCCACAATGTTCAGACTGAAAAATCTCAGTGTAGGTGTGATGTAGTTGGTTTCCACACTGAGAGAGCGAGAGCACTTGTGTCTAGTTCTCTACAAGGTCTCCGGTCATGGTTCCAGGTTGCATAAACAAGGAAAGAAAGAAGATAGTTTTCATTCTGTATGACTTAGCTAAGATCCTTGTTGGAAGTGCCATGGGTCATAAGAAAAGCAATGGTGCTAATCCTTAAGATGGACTATATCTCTACAGCCGTCTCAGAATAGTAAGAGAAAGAGGATGAGGATAAATTGGTCCTCACCAGTCCAAACCCTACAAAGGCATTCTAGGTAAGGGTTCAGAAGGCAGAAAACAGCCTGCTGTACACTGAAGCAATACTCTACTATAGGGACTGTAGGAGAACACAAAGGTCATCTTACAGACACTCATTTCCTTCCTTGGAAATCAAAGATGACACACAGAGATTTTCTATACATAAGAGTTTCTGCCCACAGAAATTTAGCATTACCTCTTTAATGTACTCAGCCCATACTCTTACAATGGATTGTATTGTGTTCATTAAAATATTCATGATCTGTCTCCACAATAGCTATGGAGTAGTTCTTCTTTTTCTTTGCATTTTCAATATTAAGCTCACAGTGGCAGTGAATAAATTCACTCGAGTTCTTGGGCTAATGCCTTGGTAAAAGTGCATGCAAAGCCTCAAATGCAATCCTCAGTGCTCAACCAACCATTCAGTCAATAAACGTCATGCACAACTGGAGGTTTGCACATTGAGTTTACAGAGCTTTTGTGAGAGGAGGGGGCTAGGCAGGGCACAGGCATAGGAAAGATTAAGTGTCAATATGACCCTCAGGGAGCCAACAGGGTAGTGAAGGAAAGACATTAAGAAACATCAGTTTAAAATAAAACTACAGGGGGGAGAAGACAAAGCAATGACTATCTGTTCACAGGAGCCGTTAGAAATGCCAGGATGGAAAATCCACAGGTCCAGGAGAACACTGAATGTTGAGGTTTGATATGGACTGACAAGTCAGAGAAAACAAATACTGCTTAAAAACCAATCAACAATTAAGAGCACAGTTAACTGACAGAATTCTGTTGACATTCCCATTCCTTAAGATATTCCTTTCTTGTATTTATTGTAATCATAATATAATCTTTTCTTTTCATACCACTCTTAGAGCTTGAATTCGGGGTCTAGTTGTTGTTCCTCAGTTTTTATGCTCAAGGCCAACACTCTTCCACTTGAGCTATGCCTTCACTCTGGCATTTTTAGTGATGAATGAGAGCTAAGAATCTCATGGACTTTCTTGACCCAAACCTATTTTCAAATCTCAGCCTCCTGTGTAACTAGGATTACAGATGTGAGCCACTGGCAACTGGATATTTTATTTTTTATTTGTAAGTAATATGCATTTATCATGTATAACATCTTGTTTTAAAATATGATATGCTAGAAGGCTTATCTTATAAACATATGCATTGCCTTTCATAGTTTTCATTCACTTTTATGGTTGAACTATTTTAAATCTGTTCTCTAAGCAATTATTCAGAGCTCAGTACAGCTAGGTGCTCTGCTCAGACCTGGAGGAACTCAATTCAAAGCCAGACTAAACAGAAAAGTCCTCAAGACTATCTCTCCAATTGACCACCACCGACAAAAAAAAATGGTAGAGCACCAACTATGAGTGAAAAAGCTTAGCTGAGAAGGTGAGGCTCAGAGTTCAAGCCCTGGTACTGGTACACACACACACACACACACACACACACACACACACACACACACACGAAGAGTTCAGTAAACTGCATTAACCATAGTCAACATGCTCTATATTAGATTTCTTGAACTTTTTCCTCCTGTCTAACTGGAATATTGTATCTTCCAAAGAACATATCCCAAACCCATCCATCTTTCATTGCCTTCCTTTAAATAACATGGCACTTTCTTTGATTATATATTCCCAGAGAATTCTTTCTTTGTTAATTGACAGTGATCAAGATATGCTTTATTTTCAGTAAAGTGTACCCATTTTCAGCAGTATTGTAACTTTTGACATATATACAGATAGATAGATATATAGAGAGATACACACACACATATGCATGTATGTGTATCCATCTACCTACCACCACAATGAAGATAGAAACATTTTAATCACCCCCTCAAGTACCTCCTGCCTGTTGGCATTCAATTTCCTAGCCCTGGCCCCCCAAAACTATTGGCATGTGTTATAGAATTAGCTTTATCCAAACTTACAAAATAAAATTTCCACTCATTAATTCCGAGAGCTTGACTTTTTGAATTGATACCATAAAATTGGCAACTGCAATAGAAAATGCTTCTATTTCAAGAATAAGAGAAAAGAAAATCAGTGTGAAACTTAGAGAAACACTCCCTTTTGGGGGCAGCATCAGAGCTGGCTTCGTGAGCAGCTGGAAGAGTCACAATCTATTATTTCCCTTTTTTCTTGTTTTTTCTCCTTGGAGATGGAACATATCTGGTAAGCTAGACATAAGTCTCCTTATGATCAAAATGTTCCTAAGCTAGGAGCTGGTGTCTCAGACCTATAATCCTAGCTACTCAAGAAGCTGGGATCTAAGAGTCTTTTTTCTTTTTTATATATTTTTTATTGTAATTAATAAAAGGGTTACGTGATATTTGCCAGATAGAAGGTGCATTAATTCACACCAGTTGTAAATGGACAAAGCAAAGTAAGAATGTATTGGCATATGCACACACACACACACACACACACACACACACACACATATGCACACTACCACCACACCACACCATAGTACACAAAATGCTCCTAATACTTTGGAGCAATAGAAGCACGTTACAATCAAAACTATTCACAAAAAGGTGTAATCTGGTACCCTATAGCACTCCAAATCTACCTTCCTGACACATATAGAACGCAGGCATAAGTAGGCAAGGGAAGAACAAGGAGAGTAGATATGCCTCTGCTATTGTAGAGAAAGTGCAACTTGGAGTCTAACCTCAGGTAAACCTCCAGTGGTGCATAACTGGCAAGATCAAACCAATCTGGTCCTGCATTCTCCTGCACTTTCAGAATACATTGTGTTATGCAATCTCCTTAACTGTCCCTAGAAATATAATGCTCCAATTAGCTTCCTGATATGCAAGCAGGGGCTAGAGCCTGGAGAAATGAAGACATATTACATCTCAACTTGACCGATTTCATCCATATTACAGTCCCTAGCTTTTCCCAGGACCCAGAATAATAAACTCTAGCAGATCTTTGTGAATCACAGGCCCAGGTAGATTATATAAGAGGCAGCATGAAACAGCCAGAGGAATCAGAGATGTCTTTCTCTATGCCTCAGTGTCTCTCTTTCACTGTTTCTATATGTCTTCTGTCTCTCCTCTCTCCATTTCTCTTTTCTAAGTCTCTCTCACCTCTTCCTATCCATCTCTGTGTCTTTATCTTTCTCCTCCCTCTCTCTCTCTCTCTCTCTCTCTCTCTCTCTCTCTCTCTCTCTCTCTCTCTCTCTCTCTCTCTCTCTCTCTCTCTCTCTCTCTCTCTCTCTCCCTTCCTTTCCCTTCCTCAACTTTTACATCCTAGTAGCTGCTTGAGGTCCGTCCAGCCTCCACCTATCCTAAACCTTGCCTAGAGGGGCATCTGGCCCAGAAACTAGGGATTGCTATTGAGCTGTTTGGATGTGGAACCAGCTGCTCAACTGAAGAGCGAGTGCCTTGTCATAGAGACAGCATCTGTTTTGCCTCATGGGGAAAGGAGAAGGCTAGTTACTCTTTTTATTATGAGAACACTAGGCTGTGCCAAGGAAATTATTCCAATGCAGGGGAATTTTGCAAGCTATATTTCTTCCCCTCCCCTCTCCTGCCTGCTCCTGCTCAACCTTCTCCCTCCCTGCTTGCAGTGTCTTTGCAAGAGTTTGCAGATGCGATCCCCTGGCCTGGTAGTGCTAAAGGGGAATGAAAAGATACATTCAATTTTACCAATTATGTTCCAGGATTTTTCAAAACAAATTCATATCAGTTCCAAGAGGCTTTCATGCAGGAATTCAGATCAGTCTGATCTATTACCAGATCCATTCCTTAGTGCCTTTCCTGGAATCATAACAAGCAATAAATCAGAATAAGAAGCCAGTTTGCAGATGAGAAATCCCCATAATTATCCCTTTACATTTCCTTAAAGTTTTCTACCAGATAATAGATAGATGGATGATAGATAGATAGATAGATAGATAGATGCATACATCCATACATATAGCAAGCCATAATCATTGCTAACAATGTTTGAAACATGAACACTCATCTCCACATCATTAAATCAAGAAAGTGTTTTGATCTCTGAAATCAAATGCCATGTCAGGAGAGGAGTGGGAACTCGTAGAGAGCATGTAAGATATTTCCATTTTTCAGGTGAAGAAAACGAAATGACTCATCCCATGTTGTGGGTCCAGTGAGAGACTTAGTGCCAGAAATCAGTAGAGTAGCAGTGAAGTCAGCCCCCAAGTTTACAGTGTTTGATTATAAATAAAAAGAAAAGCCAACGAAAACAGACAGAAACAAAAGGAGTGTCCAGCCAATCCAATGTCTGCACAAAAACTGCCAAGCGGGAACAGGTGCAAACTAAGGAGACAGTGAGGATCCTGGGAGTCTCTGGGATCTGGGTATTAGCTAGGGCTAAATAGCTCTGCTCCCCAGAAATGGCATATTGAAGCTAATCTCAATGTGATGGTTTGGGATATGAAGCCGTGAGTGAGGACATGGTCATGAGGAGATAACTTGCCCTACCCCACCTCGATGTCCAAACACCTCTGCATAGGAAGGTGTAGTAAGACAGGCAAGCCATTGCCTGAACTCTGATCTTAGACTTTCTGCCTTTAGTACTGAGTGTAATAAATATCTGTCTTTTAACTATCCAGTCTATGATGATTTGTTATAGGAATCTTAAAGGAGCCAAGATGG
This sequence comes from Megascapheus bottae, assembly GCF_031878675.1. Classification (NCBI taxonomy): domain Eukaryota; kingdom Metazoa; phylum Chordata; class Mammalia; order Rodentia; family Geomyidae; genus Megascapheus; species Megascapheus bottae. Next base: position 8,244,403 of record NC_143517.1, on the reverse strand, counting down.
GCACATCAAAGAAAATGTCCACGCTATGTGGATCCAGACCCTCAACTAATCCTTATTAAAGATGCATCAAGTACCAGGCACTATGGTAAGGACAGAGAAGTGAATAAAATTGAACCAGCCATCTGGGAATTAGGCAGGACAGATTCTAAAAACCAAATGAAAGAGAGGGCCACAAACAGAGCAGAGTGGAGATAAAGATGGAAATAAGGATTCCGAAAAAAAGGTGTGTACCTTGAACAATTGTTTGTTAAACTTGTGATTTAAAATATGATGTAAACATAAGCCATATAATTATGATTGTTGTTCTTAAAAAAAAAAAGGTGTGTAGGTGAAACCACATCATTTAGAGCTGCATATTTAACTAACCACCTCCTTCAAGTGAGAAGCTGCTCTTGGGCTTCTTGCTAAAGTAGGACTCTTCCCCAAGAACATACAGGAAAAAATGTGCTTACCTACTGGCTCCCCAACTCTCTGCCTGCCCTCTACCTCCCAGACACTAGCTAATAGACTCATTTCCAACTTCACTACTTTGTCTCCTAAAAATTTGTATCATTGACCAAGCCTTCTGGCCAATTTAATAAATGATCTTGCCTTCTTTATCATTATTTAAATCAAATTCTCCTTTTATTTGTTTTTTTTATTTCTCCTCCTCTTACATTCATGCTCTATGTAAGGAGATTAAGAAAATTAGAATAAGAACAATTCTTTTCCACTACCATGATTCCATCTAAAGGAAATTGTGAATGGTGACATAAAACTCATGACTGAATAGGAGCTAAATTTTGTTTTCTAGAACAGGGGAAATAGATGTGTTGCATGAATGCTTGTGAAGTGCTTCAGTTGGTAGTTGGAGATAGTCAATTGTTATTTAGTAAATATTTTATACCAATGCATTGTATTTTAAGTACAACCTGTAGAAGATTTTAAAGTATTCCTTAATTATTTTGGCAATGAGGATTAAACCCAGTGTCTGTGCATGCTAAACAGGTATATTACCACTGACCTGCATCTCTAGCTTCTAAACTACTCCATGGTAAACAACTGACAAATGCTTTATTCAAAAAAGTAGTGTAGATGAGAGAAATGTCATGACTATACATATGTAGCATCTCTACATACTAAACACTTGCAATGTTTTCCTGGTTTATATTTCACAATCCTTAAAGATGAAAATAAACACAACTTATAAAGCTTCTGAGGCCCTTGTTCTTTTTTCATATTTTTTGTAATTAATAGAAGGGTTACATTATATTCACCAAATAGAAGGAACATTACTTCACAAACATTGATACCCTTTCTCATGTCTTGGTCCCCATTTCCCTCCCCCCCACGCCCACCCCTCATCTTGTTTTTCCCCCTCCCCTATCCTATTTCAAATAACCAGATAAACATATATACAATATATCAGATAACAAGGTAAAATACTGTAACAATATGAGATAACCGAGGGACAGCAAAAGAGATGAGAGATAACATAGTACATTAAGGACAACAATCACTCATTATATGGCTTTTGTTTCTATGTCCTGGAGGTCCTTTCCTTTAGCTTCATACTATATGGCCTTATGTATCTAGGTTTTGTTCTATTGTAAATCTCTACTAGGAGAACCCAAGGTTTCTACTGATTATGACAAATGAGGGAAACCATTGAGCCTATGTTCCTTTGAGTCTGGCTTACTTCACTTAATAGGATTTTCTCTAAGTCTTTCCATTTCCTTACAAATGAGACGATGCAGTTCTTTCTGACAGCAGCATAGGATTCCATTGTGTATAAATACCATATCTTGTTGATCCACTCATGAATGAGGACCTTGTTCTTCATGCATCCATTCACTTCATTCAACAAACATTTTCTTGGTGCTTAGTATGTTCAGAGAATTCTCTGAATTGTGTTGAGTGAGGCCTGTCTTGCCCTCTGCTTTAGATGAAGCTTTTGATGGACTATCTTATCCTGTGCTTTTGATTCGGAGCTCAGGACCTGTATCTCAATCGCATTCCTATTCACTGGGCCCTGGACAATGATAACTTCTTGACATTGCAGAGCTAACATCCACTCTGCTTTCTGACACATGAAAAGAACTTCACATTCTTGAACTCAGCCCCTGGGGTCCTGTCTCAGTGCTTACATGGCTCCAACCCAAGCTTTCATCTCACCATCCTCCTACATGCAAAAGCCATTTGTTTCTCTTCCTACATTCCATATTTCTTATTTGAAAATTAAAACAAGGAGATGGAAATGTGTGTTTGTATGTGTGTGTACGTGTACGCATGTAATTGCACTCACAGATGTGCACAGATGTGAAGGAAATGGGAGCAGCAGAGTCAGAATTCTAATTTCTGGAATTATATTTACATTTCTTTTCTTTCTCCTTATCTACTTGGTGCTAAGGGCATTCATATTTGTCCTTCTTTTCATTCATTTGCAAATCTTAAACTTTTTTAGACTTGAAGATAGTGGGAAAGGGGAACGGCAGAGAAAGAGGAGGACATGATGATTAAAAAGAGGAATAGCCTGGAATTAAGGAACAGAGCAAGTTCAAAGCCAGCCTGGAAAGAAAAGTTCTTGAGACTTTTATCTCTAATCAGCCACTAAAAATGGAGCTGTGGCTCAAGTAGAGTGTCAGCTCCAAGCAAAATAAATGCTCAGGGATAGCACTAAGACCACTTGGTGAGAGAGGGAGGGAGGGAGGAAGGGAGGGACAGAAAAAACTAAAAAGAAACAGAGCCAGGAGTGGAGTATGGCCTAGTGGTAGAGTGTTTGCCTAGCATGCAGGAAGCCCTAGCTTAGACTCCTTGGTACCACATACACTGAAAGGCTGGAAGTGATGTGGTTCAAGTTGGAAAGCTCTAGCCTTAAGAAAGCTCAAGGACAGTGCCCAGGCCCTGAGTTCAATCCCCAGGATCAGGAAAAAGAGAAAGAGAGACAGAGACAGAGAGAAAGACAGAGCGAGACAGACTGAGAGAGAGATAGAGACAGAGAGAGACAGAGACAAAGACAGAGAGAGAGAGATAGAGAAAGAGAGGGAGAGAGAGAGAAACAGAGAGAGAGGGGAGAGGGAGGGAGGGAGGAAAGAAGGAAGAAAGGAAGGAAGGAAGGAAGGAAGGAAGGAAGGAAGGAAGGAAGGATCACAGAGGAAATGATCGAGTTAGTCCTTGACGATTGCCCATGTGTCAGTGAGGAAACTGAAGGCCTGAATGATAACTTTTCAAGAACTAGATATGGTTAATATGGAATTAAATGCACACATTCACCTCCCTACACTCAGTAAACTTTGGAAGTTGGAACTTGGTGACAATATAATTTCTGGAGGTTTGGAAGCCCGGGCAGAGAAATGTCCAAATCTATCTAAATCTGATTTCAGTACAGTAGAAACTCCACAAAGTCTTAAATATTTGAAAACTCTTGGCTTGTTTACCTGTGAGACGACAGGCTTGGAATATTACAAATAAAGTATTTTTGAAAGCCAGGTGCTGGTGCCTCATGCCTGTAATCCAAGCTACTCAGAAGGCTGAGATCTTAGAATTGTGGTTCAAAGACAGCCCAGGCACAAAAGTCTATGAGACTCTTATCTCCAATTAACCTCCAGAAGACCAGAAGTGGTGCTGTAACTCAAAGTGCATGAACTAGTCTTGAGCTCAGGGACAGAGCCCAGACCTTGAGTTCAAGCTCCACAACTGACAAAAAAGAAAAAGAAAGTATTTTTGAGCTGTAGCAGTAAATAACATCACTTAGGTAGGTTTGATCAAGATGGTAATAGACTTGGAAGAAGAGGAAGAGGATAGAGATGATGAAGAGGAAGAGGAAGATGAAGCTAGTCTACCTGAGTAGTATTAGGAGGAGGAGGAAGAGGGGGAGGAGGAGGACAAAGATGAAGCAGGTTCAGAATTGGAGGAGAGAGGAGAAGAAATGGGGCTCTCATATTTAATGACAGAAGAATGAAATGACAGGATGAAAAAATGATCATAACTATTGAAGAAGGGGGAAAAGAGGAGGAGGAAAAAAAGGAAGACTTCCAGGAAAGAAGAGAAAATGAGATGTTGAAGGTAACAGAGAGGAAGAAGATAAGCATATGGTTCCAAGATCAGATTCCTAAGTTCCCCTGGTATTACACAGAGTGAAAACATCTTTGTTTTTCTCTTAGTTTTCCCTATCAGAAGATAATGTGTAACTTTTTAAAGAAATGTGTGTCTAAAAGGCTCTTCTGAATCAGAGCAGAGACAGAGCTCCTCAGCAGCGCTGCAGACAGAGCCACACAGAGCCTGCGCGAGCCCAGAGCCAACACCCGACCGTACACGGACCTGCCAGCTTCACAAAACCAGAGAATCCAGCAATTTGTGAGTAGCTCGGAGAAGTTTCCACTTCTGCTCCGGGAATGGCATTGGGAGGGAGCCCCTCCCCCACCAGCTGAGAGCAGCGCCATCTTGACTGCTGGCAACAACCCAGGCCAAAGCAATTGGAGCCTGAGAGGTGTTGCTGACAGTGCCACCAACCTATAGGGCAAAGGATTTCCCAGAGAACCCTTTGCCAAAAATCCGGCCCCAGCACTGCTGAAGTCCATCCCCCTGCACCAACCACAGACCTGGTAAACAAAGCCACCCGAGGATCTTTCAGCTTTGTTTTACCAAACCAGCAAGCTCATCCGAAAAACCGCAAAGCCAAATCACAAGAGAAAAAGACTTTGTGAAGTGTTTAAATCCCGAATTTAGTGGAGACACAAGTTTCCTAACCTCTCCCCCCACCAAAAAAAAACCAACCTGAAGAATAACCTTTTTTATTTTTTTACCCCATTTCATTTGCATTTTTAAATTTTCTTATTATTCTCTTTGCCATTTAACCTACACCTTTTTTTCTAATGTTATGATTCATTCCTTTCTTTTTTTTTCTTTTTTTCTCCTCTCTTTTCCCACAATCCTGCTGTCACTGTGGTCGTTCCTAGAAACACAGTGACAGCTCTGGGTACAGTTTGAATAAAAACGATATCCATATTGATACAGTCACCTGCTTTTTAAACTCCAGGTTCTCAACCCTAGTATCTCTTGGGTAAGAACTCAGAACAGTGAGGAATCTCCCCCCCATGTTTTGCGGTTTTTTTTGTTTTCGTTGTGTATGTGTGTGTGTGTGTGTGTGTTCTGTTTTATTTTGTTGCTGTTTTGTTTCTTTTTTTCTTTTTTTCTTTTCTTTCTTAAATTGGTATCATTGAAATCTCCTATATCAACCTCTCTCTTTTCTCTATATATTCTTATTACTCTTCTTATTTTGATAAGTTTTATCTAAGTTCATCTAAACTTTCTACACAAATATTCTACCTGTCTATCACCGTAGGTCAGTCATCCTAACATGATACCCTTTCTTCATTACTATAATATTTTTACATTTCTGTATTATTCTTTTCCTACCTCCCTTGTCGTCTTTCATATTATTTTTCTATCTCTGGTCCTCTGTTCATCCTTCAACTCTTATAATGCATGGATCTAAATTTGATGGTTGTTGAGCAATGCTGTGTATCTAGGTGTTCAATTATACTCTAGGTCCAGAGGGACTTAAATACAATAGAGATTAGATTGAGGGGCTTACTGTGGTCATAAATTGGTCATCTGTGATTGTATCAGATTTGTATGTAAGTGTACAAAATGAAAGAGAGAGTGTTATTACCAATCTAAAAGAGCTAATATCTATTGTCAGCCAACTAAAAAGGTCTAGGTTGATTATATCTGAAAATTTATAATCTTGTTTAGTACTAATCTTGCTCCCATCCTCAAATGGGCAGAACAAGAAACAAAAGAAAAATGTCAAATCAAGGAATAGCATCTCCCACCCAACATAAACAGGCAATGGAGCAGTCAGTGGCAAATCTAGAGGAGAGCCTTTCAAGTGCTATACAAATGCAATTGATAAACATCATTAATGAAAAATGTGAAAACATAAAGAAAGAGATAAGGGAAGAAGCCACAGCTAAACAAGAGGAAACCATAAACAAGGTGATATGTGAAAAAGGGGAGCCATAAAGGAAGACATAATAAAGGTTTTTCAAAGAAAAATGGACAAATTCATAGAATCCACAAACAAAAAGGTGACTGAACTCCAAAAATTGTCAAAGAGAATAAAGCTGCTGAGCTAACCACTCAAATGGAAATCAAGGAGCTAAAGAAATCCATACATGATCTAAAACAAGAGATGCAAGGCATCAAAAATGAGCAATTAGAAGCAAGAGAGATGAAGAAAAAAGTAGATAGCTTTGATAGCAGGTTAGACGATGCAGAAGAGAGAATTTCTGGGGTTGAAGATGATTTAGTTATTATAGAAAAAGAACAGAAAATGAGTCAATTCAAATCTAGGAAATATGATAAAACGCTACAGGAGGTCCAAGATACAATTAGGAAGCCTAATTTAAGGCTAATTGGTATTGAGGAGGGTCTAGAGAAAGAGGTCAATGGTACTGGAAATATACTTCAGGGAATCATCTCAGAGAACTTCCCAAATATCCAGAAGGGCAGGCCCATCCAGATACAAGAAGCTTTTAGAACCCCAAACAGACCTGACCAGAAAAGGACATCCCACCGCCACACTATAATCCAAACTGGATCAATAGAGGCCACAGATAGGATCCTAAAAGTAGTCAGGGAGAAGAGAACAATCACCTATAAAGGCAAACCAATCAGAATAACCCCAGATTTCTCAGCAGAGACCATGCAACAAAGAAGAGATTGGAATGATATATACCATGCCCTGAAGTCAAATAACTACCAACCAAGAATACTGTACCCAGCTAAGCTCTCTTTCATAACTGAGGGAACAATAAAAACATTCCATTCCAAGGAAAAGCTTCAACATTATGTAGCAACAAAACCAACACTACAGAAAATTCTCAAAGATGTTCTACAAATGGAAAACCAACACAAACTTAATACAGAGAAAGACATGGCACCTAAAACTCATAACATCTAAGTACCACAAAAACTATCAAGACACAGGCCCTAATGAAAGCTTGTAAAAATGGCAGGAACTAATAAATATTTCTCAATCCTGACTCTCAATATCAATGGACTTAACTCTCCAATTAAATGGCATATGTTATCTAGTTGGATCAAAAAACAAGATCCATCATTCTACTGTCTTCAACAGACACATCTTACCCCCAAAAAATGAACACCTTTTCCAAATGAGAGGTTGGAATAAACTCTATCAAGCTAACAGCCCCCATAAACAGGCTGGAGTTGCCATCCTCATATCAGATAAAATAGACTTCAAATGAAAATTAGTGAGAAAAGACAAAGAAGGTTACTACATACTACTAAAGGGATCTCTCCTCCAGGAGGACATAACCATCCTAAATATCTACATACCAAAACCCAGAGCTCTGAACTTCATCAAGCAAACTTTACTTTCACTGAAACCATACATAGGTCAAAACACAGTGATTGTTGGTGACTTTAACACACCACTCTCACCTTTGGACAGATCAACAAGGCAAAAACTCAACAGAGAAACCTTAGAATTGAACAACTATATAGACCAACTAGATCTAACAGATATCTGCAGATTGTTCCACCCAGCAACAACACAATAAACATTTTTCTCAGCAGCACATGGAATATTTTCCAAAATAGACCACATTTTAGGCCATAAAACAAACCTGGACAGATTCAGAAACACTGAAATTATTCTCTGCACTCTCTCAGACCACAAGTGCATCAAATTGGAACTGAACACACAACTCCACCAATGAAAACCCTGTAACTCATGGAGATTGAACAACACATTGTTGAATCACCAATGGGTCATCGAAGAGATCAGAACAGAAATCCAACAGTTTATGAAATTTAACAAAAAGGAGCACACAAAATACCAGCTCCTTTGGGACACAGCAAAGGCAGTACTCAGAGGAAAGTTTATGGCTCTGAGTGCCTACAATAATAAATTGGAAAAATCAAAAACCAACAATTTAATGTGTCACCTTAAGCTCCTGGAAAAAGAGCAACAAACCAACCCTAATCCCAGTAGAAGGAAGCAAATTATTAAAATCAAAGCAGAATTGAATGAATTGGAATCCAAAAAACTATAGAAACAATCAACAAAACAAGGAGTTGGTTCTTTGAAAGAATCAACAAAATTGACAAACCCTTAGCAAATCTTATCAAAAAAGAAGGGAGCATACAGAAATAAACAAAATTGCAGGCGAAAATGGTAATATCACGACAGAAATTACAAAGATCCAGGGTATCATGAGGGAATACTTCTCAAACCTTTACGCCAACAAATTTGAGAATCTAGGAGAAATGGACGAATTCCTAGCCAATATTAACATACCCACACTGAACCAAGAAGAACTCACCCAACTAAACAGGCCTATTTCAAGCACTGAAATAGAAATGGCAATGAGAGAACTTCCACCTAAGAAAAGCCCAGGGCCAGATGGATTCACAGCTGAATACTATAAGGTCTTCAAAGCAGAGCTCACACCAATACTCCTCAAGCTCTTCAATGAAATTGAAAATGAAGGTTCTTTACCAAACTCATTCTATGAAGCCAGTATAACCCTCATCCCCAAACCAGAGAGAGATTCATCAAAGAAAGAGAACTACAGACCTATTTCTTTGATAAACATCAATGCAAAACTTCTCAACAAAATACTAGCCAACCGTCTACAACAACTCTTCAAAAAAATTATACACTATGATCAAACTGGATTCATCACAGGGAGGCAAAGCTGGTTCAACATACGCAAATCAATTAATATAACTCAACACATCAACAGGAGCAGGGATAAAAATCACATGATTGTCTCAATAGATGCAGAAAAGGCATTTGACAAGATCCAACACCCCTTTATGTTAAAAGCTCTGGAGAAACTAGGAATCCATGGAACATTCCTCAATATAATAAAGGCTGCGTATGACAAACCTACAGCTAGTATTATACTTAACGGCGAAAAGCTAAAGCCATTCCCTCTAAAATCAGGAACGAGACAAGGATGCCCACTCTCTCTACTCTTCTTTAACATAGTACTAGAAATCCTAGCCAGTGCAATAAGGCAAGAAGCAAGCATAAAGGGAATCCAAGAAAGAGGAAGTAAAACTTTCCCTCTTTGCAGATGACATGATCCTGTATTTAAAGAATCCTATAGACTCTACTCCCAAGCTCCTTGAGCTGATTCAAAACTTTGGAAGGGTAGCAGGCTATAAAATTAACCCTCAAAAGTGAACTGTCTTCCTCTATGCCAACAATGAGAGGAAAGAGGCAACAATCAGGAAAGAAACTCCGTTTGCAATAGCCTCAAAGAAAATAAAGTACCTAGGAATTACCTTAACTAAGAATGTAAAGGACCTTTAAATTAAAGCAGAACTGAGGAAATGGAAAACCCCTCAATGCTCCTGGATTGGAACAATCACTATCGTGAAAATGACAATCTTCCCAAGGGCTATCTACAAATTCAACGCAATACCCATCAATACCCAAATGTCATTCTTTAAAGAAATAGAAGAGACAATCCAAAATTTCATACGGAATAAGAAAAGACCCCGTATAGCAAAAACACTTCTTAGCAGAAAGAACAGTGCTGGAGGAATTTCAATACCAAACTTTAGACTCTATTACAGAGCTATAATTATCAAAACAGCTTGGTACTTGCACAAGAACAGGCCTGAAGACCACTGGAATAGAACTGAGGACCCAGATATTAAACCACAGACCTATGGCCACCTAATCTTTGACAAGGGAGCAAAAAAAATAGAATGGAAGAAAGATAGCCTCTTCAACAAGTGGTGCTGGCAGAACTGGTTAAGCACATGCAGAAAATTAAAGTTGGATCCTTCTTTGTCACCCTGTACTAGAATTAACTCCAAATGGATCAAAGACCTGGAGGTAAAAGCCAATACTCTGAAATCTTTACAAGAAGGAATAGGAGATACACTAGACATCCTTGACACAAGTTGAAACTTTCTTAATAAGGACCAAGAATCACAACAAATCAGAGAAAGGCTGGATAAGTGGGACTGCATTAAACTGCAGAGCTTTTGTATGGCAAAGGACATAGCTAGTAAACTAATTAGGAAGCCTACAGAGTGGGAGAGATCTTCACCAACCATACAACAGACAAAGGCCTCATATCTAAAATAGATCAACAGCTCCAAAAATTGAATCACTCCAAAACTAATCTCCAAAGTAACAACCATCCCATTAAAAGATGGGCCAAAGGGGAAAACCAAGACAGGTGGGGGGTGTGGGGGGGGAGGGAAATGGCTACCAAGACATGTGAAAGGGTATCAATGTATGTGAATTAATGCACCTTCTATCTGGCAAATATCATGTAACCCTTTTACTAATTACAATAAAAAAAATAACAAAAAAAAAAAAGATGGGCCAAAGAGTTAAACAGAGTCTTCTCTGAAGAAGAAACAAAAATGGCCTATAGACACATGAAGAAATGCTCAACATCTCTGGTCATAAAAGAAATGCAAATCAAAACAACTCTAAGATTCCACCTCACTCCAGTTAGAATGGATCAAGAAAACTAATAACAACAGATGCTGGAGGGGATGTGGCCAGGAGGGATCACTACTACATTGTTGGTGGGAGTGCAAACTTGTTCAACCACTATGGAAAGCAGTATGGCAGTTTCTCAAAAGATTCAACATAGAGCTCCCTATGATCCAGCAAGTCCACTACTTGGCATTTATCCAATCATCCACAAAGACATACTAAATCCACCAGCACAACAATGTTCATTGCAGCACTACTTACCATAGCAAAGATATGGAACCAACCGAGGTGTCCCTCAGTTGATGAGTGGATCAACAAGATGTGGTACTTATACACAATGGAATTCTATGCTGCTGTCAGAAAGAATGACATTGCCCCATTTGTTAGGAAATGGAAAGACTTAGAAAAGATCATATTAAGTGAAGTAAGCCAGACTCAAAGGAACTTAGGCTCAATGGTTTCCCTCATTTGTCATAATCAGTAGAAACCTTGGGCTCTCCTAGCAGAGATTTGCAATAGAACAAAACCTTGATACAAAAGGCCATATAGTATGACACTAAATGAAAGGATCTCTAGGATATAGAAACATATAATGAATGATTGTTGTTCTTAAGGTACTATGTTATCTCTCATCTCTTCTGCTGTCTCTTGGTTATCTCATATTGTTACGGTATCTCACTTTGTTACCTGATATATCGGATATATTTGTATTTGTTTATCTGAAATAGGGAAAGGGGGAAAACAAGATGAGGGGTGGGGGTGGGGTGAGGGAAATGGGGACCAAGACATGTGAAAGGGTATCAATGTATGGGAATTAATGCACCATCTATCTGGCAAATATCATGAAACCCTTCTACTAATTACAAAAAAAAATATATGAAAAAAATAATGAAAAATGAAATGTGTTTCTAATACTTGTGGTATTAGACACTTTGGGGCCATAATTAAAACATAATCATTCTTACCTAGTATTGTTTGGAGCACTTCATTTAGAATGGTTCACGTTTTGTATATATCAGCTGAAACTGCAGTTAGCTGTAATATGAAACAAAATGACTCCTGAATGATGTTAATTGTGTTTTAGACGTGATTCAGAGTTTTTTAGTTTTGAATCAGTGCTTGTTTTTCTCTTCTGGCTGAATTTCAGGGCTGCTTTGTCACAAATAAATTGGAAAGTAGAGGCAGAATATAAGTTCTGTTCAGTAATATTGTTCAAAGATTTGGATGCAATACAGAAGTAATATAGTTCATGACGTTTATGGTAACGGATGAAACTAGACAAAAATTTCTTATACTAATTATAGAGACATGAAGATATGCCCTTTCTTCAGGATGCAGTCATGACATGCTAACAGTTACTTTTTTAGCAAAGCATGCTAGCAAGGAATTAGTGTCCCATGCCTATAATCAATCCTAGCTATTCAGAGGCTGAAAGCTGAGGATCACAGTGGAAAGGCAGCTCAGAAAGGGAATATCCATGAGACTCATCTCCAATTAACCACCAGAACACCAGAAGTGATGTTGTGGCTCAGAGTAGTTGAGTGGTGCCCTTGAACAAAAAGAGCTCTGGGACAGTGCCCAAATCCTGAGTTCAAGGCCCACTACTAATAAAAAAGAAAACAATAACAAAAAAGCTCCTCTCTGTCATTTCTTTCTGACCAACTTCTCTTGTAGATTCCTTCTGTCTCTTTCTACCCCAAAGAAAGAAAGGAAACTTATGGCTATCCAGAAAAATCTTTAGTTTTATTCCTTAACTCTATTTTCAGACCTGTCTAGGTTTAAAAGGTATAACTATTATTGATAATATGGTTAATTATGTTTTAGACACGATTCAGATTTATTTTTGGTTTTAAGTCAGTAATTCTTTTCTCTTCTGGCTGCATTTCAATAATATGGGCTGTGCTTACTATAAATCTTTCTTGTATGACAACATGTAAGTTAGTATCAAGATAAAGCAAGAGAGCAGGGAACACGGCTGCAGGCACTGTCAATGTTTCTCCACTCAGAAAGACTGCTTGTTGCTGGGAGTCAACTCAAAATTTGAAGTTGATTTCCCAAATGACTTGGAAACTAACTTTGAAAAGTATTTGCAACTTTTCTGAGTGGAACTTTTGATTTTTATGCCCATATTTTTCAAGTGTTATCAGGTTACTTGAAATATAGTAAGCAACTGGAAGAATATTTGAAACTAAATCAACATTAAAATTTAGACATATGTTCTAACAGATACCTACTAGAAATAGAACAATATTTGGGATAATATGTGTGCTTCTTTTGGCAACTACTACAATATAAGAGTGAAGGAGTCCAATCCCTTTTCTCATGGAGACTCCATGCTCAACCTTTGCCATATGAAATAGTTTCCCTCTCTTTTTTTGTATGTTTATAAACTTCTTGAAAGTATCAGAAATTTAACTGATGTTTTGTTTTTCTACTGAGACATAAATTGCTTAGTATTGCTGCTGCTTCCTTTTTTACTTTCAAATATATGACTTAGTAGTTGTGGTTTAAAATGAAAGTTATGAAGTTTGGGTCTCCCCAAACCAAGAAGGCTATACAGCTTACTGAAATAAAACCCTTGAGATAAATTAAGTGGCAAGATTGGAATCTTCAAAAGAACTGCCTTTTCCTCCTAACTTACACAGCTCAGATTCCTATGTCTCTAAGAATTCTCATGGTTCAACTCTGCTTATTTTAAAAATGAAATCTGTATTTTTACTTTCTTATCAATTAACTTAGCGAGAAATCCAAAGTAGAATCGTTAGGCTTAAAGACAGTATTTAGACTCCTCCTCCACTCTGCACAGTTACAAAAGTAAGCATGGCTTTAAATTTGTACAAATGTGAGAACTTATTTCAATGCTTTTTGTAAGGCATTGTGTATAGTATGTTAACCAGAAGTAAACACTGAAGAATTAAACCCTTGAGAGCAGGCTCTTTCTTCACCTATCTACTGTGCTTTTACGGACATGACTTATATAAGACAGTACTATTGATATTTTGTTTCAGTTGAATTGTACTATGCATTTTTTGGCTGTGATTTTCCTTGATTCCTCAACTACTTTGGCTTAGGAATGATAAGCTTATATGAAGATAATCGCACCTTTGAAAGTACCTATTGTGGGTCTTGTCTACCTGGCCAATGAAGACCTGGTTTTTGTTTTGTTTCATTTTGCTTTGTACTTTAAACGTAACCAACACCTTTTCCCAGTACAGCTCAATCTTTCACACTGTACTGGATAGGTCCGGGGCTCAGAAGAACCACCCATTTCCCACACTATGTCATTTTTCAACCTACCTGGAGACAGATAGATGCTAGTAAGATTTATTAGGTATCAAGAAAGTACCCTTTTAGAAAAGCTGACATTTTTTTCAACTTTCCTGCTTACGGTAGGTTAAAGTAAAACATTGAGCAAGAAACAAATGTCACAGATACCCTTGACTGGTAAGTCCTCCTCTATCCAGGGTACATTTTCACCCACATGAACCCACTAAACCCAAGCAGCTGTACAGAAGAAAGAAAGCACATCCAGGTCCCCTGTCCCTTTAATCATCGTGAAGCAAATGGTATCTTCCAGGTCCTTTCTGTGTTGCTTAGGGTCTCCCTTTAGTTTCAGAACCCCTCAGCTATGATCCTCCTTCCGTGCTATTAAGCCACTAGGGATGATAAGCACATATCACTGTGCCCACACATTTTGCTTCCTCTGCAGACAGGATAAAAAGCATAAGCCACAATGCCTAGTCACTGGGTGAGATGAAGTCTCCCAGAATATTACATCCACACTGACCTCAAACCATGATCCCCTCTCTGCCTCCCAGGGATTTCAGGCTTGAACCACCACAACTTATTTCCTGCTGCTTTTTGAAGTAATAGAAAAATGTCAGTTTGCGATTATCTTCATATAAGCTTATCATTCCTAAGCCAAAGTAGTTGATGACTTTCTTACCTTGAAATAATCTTGCAAATATATAACTTTTACCATAAGGCACTATATAAATCACACACCTGCAAGACTTAGAAGAGTTCTTTTACTAGTTGGTATAAATTTGGTCTCAACTTGCACCATTTTACAAAACACTAGAATGCTAACCAAATTTAGGTATTACTCACAGAAGCAAGAGTTACTGTATTCCTTATAGATGAGAAAATGAGCTATAATCAATGCCAAGTAATATCCTAGATCTTTCAACCAATGAATAATACAGCTGAAAACAAAATTCAGATCTTCTTCTTCCTAGTAACTATTCAATAACATTCCACAGTCAACTGAAGAACCTCCAACTTTTTCTAAGATGATAATCATGTTTCAATACCTTTGGGGACTGAAACCCAAGCCATGTTTAAATACAAGATTGTTCAAGCTTTTTATGTAAAATGGGGTAGTATTTGTATAGAACCTACACACCCTCTATGTACTTCAAATTATTTCTGGGTGGCTGGGAATGTGGCTTAGTGGTAGAGCGCATGCAGAGGGCTGACTTTGAATGCACCAAGTAAGGAAACTATCCAGAACCAATGTGGTTTTTCTCCCTGTTTATGCAAAGGGAAGTGACACTTATTCTTTCTTAATCCTAACCTTCAGTGTTTATTTCTGAGAAGAAACAATTCTAAAAATGTAATAAAAGTGCAGACTAAGTTAAGTTCAGAATTCTATCTGGGGCTAAGAGAACTACTAGAATCTCATGGGAACGACACCTACTTGAAAGTGAGAAAATGATGTCTCTGAGGTCCTTGACAATTCTTAGAATTTTGAACCTATCCGTATGTTTTTATCTACATGGATGTGAGGATCAGAAAGACTGCACTTAGTTCTCAAAGATTCTCCATTTGAAACTAAATATTCTTGTTTCACATATTACTTGGTAGTTTCAATGTATGTACTAACCAGCAACATAAGGAATTTGCCTCTCTGAATCAGAAATATTTTTCAAATAAAGCCATGAACAAAAATTTAACAATTTTCTGAGTTGGACTTCATTTCTGCCAAACATGATTGCAGAAATCTCCTTGCAAGGAACTTTACTGTTAATTATCAAATTACTTTACATTGGCAGTATTTTCAATGATACTATATTATTCTGTGTCTCATACATCAGCAGGTGCTCACATTGCTCAGAGGCTTTGACTCATAGGAAAGTTAATTATAATAGTCTTAATTATTTCTCTTGAACAATAAAAATGGACCCTGAAAAATAACCATGGGAGGGGATTAATGTTTGACACATGAATAAAAATGAGTGGTAATCTTTTATTTTTAATCTGCTGCATGAAATCACATAATTAAGCACAAATGTTTCAAGTGCAATTTGTATTTGTAATTGAGTTCTAAGTGCTTTAATTTTTAATTATATATGAAGACTTCAATGTTCATTCCTTGAATTGTTAAGCTGTGATTTTTCTTTTCTACCTGTGGTTCCTTTATTTAGGCTTGCTTTTCTTTTGACAGGAATTATTTGAATTCCTGACTATACAATGGATCCACACAGCTTTCTCGGTTTTACTGGTACAATTGTAAAATAAAAAACACATAGTTTATCTCCAGCTTACCTTAGAGATGAAGATAATAACAATTTTTTACAGTGAGAAAAATACCCTGAGAATGTGGTTGTCCCCTTCATCTTCCTTATTTAGGTATAGATAGCTGTGTTTAACATTTGACACAATTATCTGGGTGTAGTGAGACAGGGAACAATTTAGTATCTTCCCCAAAGGAAAATGTGCCCACTTGTCCTTGCCCTAATGCAGAGAGTAATCCAGCAGAAAGCCCACAGCCATGCTGGAAAAGCTACCAGGCAGTGGCTGTCTCTCTGAACTATAGTGATTTCCCAGTTCAATTCAACTGGAACTGTATTAGGGCCTGGACAGCAGCTTGTTTATAAACTCACCTCCCATCTGGATGAAAGCCATCTTCCAATGGGAAATCATACTTGCCAGTTGGAAGTCCTACAGTGCATCAGCATTAAAATCTAAAAGATATCTTGAGCAGAATGGGTAATGCCAATAATAATAATAAGAGCAGTGTTGTAGCAATAGTTAACAACTGGCACAAAGGAAATGAAAAGACCATTGTTTGGAAACTCTTGCTAGAGCTGTGATCAAAGAATGCATTCATCGTCCTATTTCCTGCATGACTATCTTTTGCAGCACTTGAGCCTCCTCACCTTTCTTCTGAATACAGGGGTTGTGCTGCTTGCAAGAAAACCTGCCAAATTTGTTCACAGAACAGGAAAAGTACCATTTATAAAGGGGCAGGGGTTGAGGGGGGGAAATTGGGACCAAGATATGAGAAAGGGTATCAATGTATGTGAAGTAATGCATCCTCTAGCTGGTGAATATAATGTAACCCTTCTATTAATTATAATAAAAATATATGGAAAAAATTCCTAATGTAAAAATAAATTTCAACTTGAGATAATATGATACAAGGGGAAGATGAAAAGCAGCTCCTCATTTGTAATCAAATTTCAAGTACATAATCACTTGACTTTTCCAGAATCATGCCTCTTTTAGCTTATGATCTTCTGTTCATATTCAGAATCTCAGCCCCAGTTCTGTAATGTCAGACAGGATTCTTAAACTTAGACTTGCTCATCTCTACCGTAGAAATTATAGCAAATAACTGTCAGGATTGCTGATATTTTGAACTATAAGGGTTCAGTAAATTATAAGATATTCCAGAAAAGAATACTGTATAACTATTACCAATCATGTTGTAAAAGAGTAATTAAGTGGAAAAGCTATATGTCATCCATTAAGTGGGAAAACACAAGTGAACAGCAGTCTCTTCTCAGGAGTTTCTGCTTGATCTGGGGAAAGGGTAGCCTAGACTGCCCAGCTCCTCCTCTCTCAGCTTTGTCTGGTAGCCTTCTTGTGGCCTCCTAGCTACCATCTCATCAATGCTAGTCTTTTCCAGTTTTTCTTCTATAAGAACAATATAAAGAAGGAGGAAAGAAGCAAGAAAATACTGCCTTTTCTTGCTTGTTTTCTAAAATTTCAGTTCTATGTTACCTGTATACATGACTGAGGAGCACCAAAGCTCTGGAAGTAGAATGCTTGTTTCTAAAAGGCATTGTGAGCCTGGAGGCCTCCAGTCAAGTCACGTGACAACAACATAATTCCCCAGGCAATCAGAGCCTTGGAGCATGCATTGAACACTTCTCTGCAGAAACAAACAAACAAACAAAATCTTGTTAGAGGAAGTGACACCCAGGGGCAGAGAAAAGCTAGGCAGGAATTTTGACATATGGAAAACAGTGAACAATCGTCTAGGGAGCAAAACCAGAATATTTTGGAAACAGGAAGAAAGTGAATCAATCTTCATAAAGCATGAAAAGTAAATGGGTAGACATGGTGTCCAGAGCTCATAATCACAGTGCTCAGGAAGATGTCCTGATATAATTCAAAACGAGGAATCGGGGTGAGAACCACAGTGAACCACAAAATGGGCCAGACAAACAAGGTGAACAGGCAAGGCCGGAAAGATGTTCAGCAGTATACATAGGAGGATGTATGAGTGCCTATGAGTGCTGAGAACCTAGGGGAAGAATAAATTGTCCGAATTCCCGGGTGTATGTGGCATTGGAGACATAAGGAATCAGAGGCTGTCAGGAAGAAACACATGGTAAACCGATGCTAGCATCCTTTCCTCTGCTTGCTTTCTTCTGCAACCTGAAACTTAGAGGCAGAACCATGCAAAAATTGATATGATTCCCCAGAGGCAAAAAGAAAAAACGAAAAGTCAAATTTCCCAGATATGAGAAGACAGGAGTAAGTGTATCCATTGTACCTGAACCCTGAACAAAAACCACAAGAACCAAACTTATTTTGAGTAAGGTATTTTCTGCCCATTTCTTTTTATTCATGTACTAAATACGACTTAGATCTTTGGGGCACAAGAAAGATAAGCCACTACGGAACCAGTAACACCTGAAAGATAAATGCCTTGGTTTACCACCCATTTTTCATGTCCGTGCATTCAGCTAATGACATCGCTTCAGAGCTCATTTATATAGCCCAGGATTTAGCACTGTGATGAAAAGTCACTTGTGCTATATTTTGAAATTTATACATTTCCATTTATTGTAAATAATAATATTCTATAAATTTAACCCAGATATACCATTTTAATATACGAGTGCACACAATGTTTTCTGGAACATATTAAGTAATGTTTCCTAAACTTTTTAATGTTTTAACTGTGTTAACTGTCAAAGTAACTTCATATTTCAGCTACAACCAGTTAGAAAAAGAAAAAAGAAAAAAATGCTGTGATTTCTGAAAAGAATGAAGATTGAGTAATAATCCTGTCACGCTTTTAAATTCAATGTAATGCATTTGCTATCTTTATCCAAAAGATGAAAATGTCACCTTATTTTGAAAATTATTCAGAACCTACTGAAAAATAAGCAAAATGACTTCTCTATAATAAAATATTTAATATAGGCTTTTGGAGAATGATAACTCCTCAAAAATGTGTGATTTCTTCTGGCATGTGCATTTATATTTCCAAGTTTATTTTTCAAATAATTCTATATTCAAGATCCTGGGTAGAACACAGGAAAACACGCAAAAGCATAGGCACATATAGGTTTCTCATTAATCAGATATCAACATTAAATTCATGTTTTGTTTCTGATTGAAAAACAAATTCAAGATGAAAAATAAATATTAAATCACATAGTAAAAAACGTAGCATGGTACGTATCCAGTCTAGGCTGTTGACTGGTTTTCCCAGTCCCTTTACTTATCTACACTAACATCAAAATCAAGAGGAGCTGTGGCCAAATGTGTCAAACATGAGCAAACCTATGAAAGAAAGCTAAATAACTAACAGATATATAATTGGTCCAATGATAACCTAAACCATTCTCTGAGTGAAAAGTTCCCCCAACACCTCCACAGCTACTGTTGTCTGTGTTGCCTGTGTCCAGAACACTTGTCTTCCAGTTCTTCCCATTAATAGATCATTTGTAGCCTTTGCAAGGACATCGTCCTCCTTAGAGAGATCTTCCCAATCTGAAACAAGTTCTCTCTTCTAGAATTCCACTTAGTTGTTTAATATATCCCTGTCGCTGCCCCCCACAAACTTACTGCAGTTTAAATGTCCCCAAAATATGTTGAACACTTAATTCATCTGTTGATATCTCTGGAGATGGGGCCAATAGGAAGGCATTGGGATAAACCATAAGAATGGGGACCTCCAAATGGCATTAGTGGCTGTATATGGACAGAAAGAGAAGTTGGGCATGATGGCACGTGCCTGTAACTCCTGCTATTAGAGAGACAGGGAAGATCACAATTTCAAGGCCAGTTGGGCAAAGTTAAAAAGATTCTATCTCAAAAGCAAAGTACAAGGCAGAAAGCTGGAGGACTGGCACACATGGTAAGGTACTTTGCAAATATGCTTGAGATCTTGGGTTCTATAGTAAGAAAAAAGAAAGATGGAAAGGAAGGAAAGAAGGAAGGGTGGAGGGAGGGAGGGAGGGAGGGAGGGAGGGAGGGAGGGAAAGACGGAAGGAAGGAAAGGAAGGAAGGAAGGAAGGAAGGAAGGAAGGAAGGAAGGAAGGAAGGAAGGAAGGAAGGAAGGGGAGAGAGGAAAAGAAAGGGAGGGAGGGAGGAAGGGAGGAAGGGAGGGGAGGGAGGGAGGGAGGAAGGGAGGAAGGAAAGACGGAAGGGAGGGAGGGAGGAAGGGGAGAGAGTAGGGAGGGAAGGGGAGGGGGAGGGAGGAAGGAAAGACGGAAGGAAGGAAAGAGAACAAAAGGAAGAAATGAAGGAAGAAAGAGAGAAAGATAGAGGGAAGAAGGGAGGAAGGAGAAAAAAACAAAAACATAAGTAGAAGGTAAATCTAAGCTACTTGCTGGCTCCTCTAGGCAAGTAATCATTTCCCCCACATTCTGATCTAATAAGATGATGCTGTCATATCCTTGGGCTTTGCCAACTCCAGAACCTCCACTCTTGATGAATTGTTTCATCACTGTATTCAATAATAGCCAGAAAACATGGACTAAGCTAAACATGTGTTGTCTAAGTCTTTTCTGTCATCATTTTATTATTCCTTTGTTTTCTTATATATTTTTTGCATTCCTCAGTAAAAGAATAGCTGTTAACTCAATCTTAATATTATGCATGCTCAGGTCCTGGAAGAGTGCCTGGAATGTAGCAGACCAGCACTGAATAAACTTTTGGTTTCTACTAGAGCTATGCTCATCATTAGAAATATTTTCATGCATTTTTACTGAAAACTTTTTTGCTCAGATGCTATTCCTGGTGGAATACTATTTCCTGAAGTTGAAAGTACTTGGCAGAAAATTTTTCTCTGGAACCCAAAAATCTGCAGGGCAAATTTTATCATGAAGTTCATAAGTGATTGAACCAAACAGAGAAAGCTCTCCTCAAAGAGAGAAGAGGTGGTGGGCTTAACCACAAAACTGAATCAAATTTCTATCATTCCATTGAGAACTAGAAACAAGGTCCTTGGAGAGCCAGTCTCCACTTGGGGTCCTCTGGGTATAATCCAGTTGTCTCTGCCTTTATCCTTCATACTAATAATACCCCCAAGTCTTTCTCATTTTACCTCCAGTTCTTCTCGTTTCTTAACTAGCTTATTTGTTAGATAATTGTATTCATTATCTGCCTACTGGTCAATTTATGTATATGTTATTCCTTAATAAAAAGATTATATAAGAAAAATGTGGTTGCCAATGTCATAAGGAATGTCCACTTAGCACAAATCAGACAAGTTGGCGTTAAGAGGGAAAATGCAGACATGAATCTGATTTATATATCCTACAAAATTAAGAAGAGGGAGGGAGGAATGGAGTGGTATGGGAAAGATGGGTGCAAATATTGAAAGGGGTGATATTGATAAAGATATATTGTATTTACCTTCAGTCTACCCATTTGAAATGAGCTTTAGAAAGACACGAGACACTAGAGTTTGAATGTTGCTACTGAAATTCCTATTGAAATTTCATCCCTGTGGTGAGGTGTTGAGGAAAACCTGGGTGGGACTTTTTAAAGACATAGTTCCAGCTGGAGGACTCTGTGCTTAGGAATGGATTATCAAGACCACCAGTTGATAAATCAGTGGGTTCATGAGTTATCCTAAGTGTTGTTCTGTGATAAAACCTATGTAGTGCTGTGAGCTGTCTCAAACCACCTGGGATAACATCCCTATCAGCACAATTTTTTGTTTGGGTTATTTTTTTTTTCCAGCTCTGGAGCTTGAACTCAGGGCCTGAACACTGTCCTTGGCCTTTTCTTTCAAGGCGAATGCCCTGCCAACTCAAGCCACAGTACCATTTCTGGCTTTTTTATGAATGTGGTACCGAGGAATCAGACCTGGGTCTTTGTGTATGTTAGGCAAGCACCCTACCACTAGGCCAAACTCTTGGCCCTGGGTTTTTTTGTTTTTTTCTTTTTCCACTCCTGGGCTTGAGCTCAGGGCCTGAGCACTGTCCTCGGATTTTCTCAAGGCTAGTGCTCTACCTCTTGAACCTCAGCACCACTTCCAGCTTTTTTTTTCTATGTATGTCGTACCAAGGAATCGAACCCGGGTCTTTGTGCATGGTAGGCAAGCACTCTACCACTAGGCCAAACTCCCAGCCCCCTGTTTGGTTTTATTTTAACTGTATTTTTTGTCTTCTTTTCTGGTACTGGGGATCTAACCCAGGCCATTGCACTTGCTAGGCAAACACTTTGCCACTGACGTATATCCCAGCCCTAGCAAGAAGATTTTTAATAAATATGGTTGCTTGGCCTTCTTGGTGGATCATTCAGTCTCCAGAACTCTGAGCTGGAGCTCTGTTCTTTATAATTTTCCCAGGGGTGGGAGAGGGGGAACTCATTTATAACAACAGAAAATGGACTCAGAAGTCAGATAGATATAATCTGCACATACATTATCATTAGTTCCTAAAGTAAACTTAGACATCAACATATGCTAAAGCAAAAATAGGTCATCTCATTTTCACAAAGGTCAGATTCCTGACAGTTGCACTTGTTCCATTGAAGCAAGTTATATCCTATCACCAGGGCTCAGGTTCACTCAGAATTGTTTTTCTCCAATGAGGTTTTACCCTGAGATATTTTGCATGAATGGTCAAAACACTAATCGCTAAAAGAAAGGACACAAAATTGAAACAAAAAAATCAGTACAGTCAGGCACAGTGGCTCATGCCTGAAATCCTAGCTACTCAGGAGGCTGAGATCTGAGGATCACTGTTTAAAGCTAGCCTGGGCACTAAAGTCCATGAGACTCTTATTTCCAAATAACCACTAGAAAATTGGAAGTGGCACTGTGGCTGGAGGCGTAGGGTGGAAGCCTTGAGCTGAAGAGCTCAGGGACAGTGTCCAGGCCCAGAGTTCAAGCCCCCCACCCAACAACAACAACAAAAATTTCAATACAAGTATTGGAAACCTTCCTCTGTCAGGAAGGTAGGAATTCTCCAAAGCAGTTGGTAAAGGAGTAGCACTCGTAAACTTAGATTCAATGAAAAACCAATGGCTGCTAAGACTGATCACAAAGCAGTCCACACAGCTTGATGGAGCACAAGGGATCAGTACGGAGATGCCTCCAAGTATTTGGAGAACTCCTAAGCTAAAGTTAAAAACCAAAATTATCATTTAAAAGAACAAGTATTTTTAACTCACATAAATTAAGAGTGTACCTGTTTCAATTCTTGAGATGACTATGCCCTTTAGAAAAACGTTTAAAGAGTGAGATTTTCTATATAAATAATTTACTATTTTAAGAATTATGGTATTTCATATTTTATATTTTAGGTGCAAGATCTCTTTCATAAAGTTGTCAGAAATGTTGTAGAAACAATGCTGCTTTGTTTCTATTTGCTTTGTTTCTGAGGTAGGACCTTGCTAGATTTCCCAATCGGGTCTTGAACCCTTATACTCAAGACCTGTTCCTCCAACTTAGCCTTCCTGCTACATGGCAGGTTCACACCACTGCACTGGACCCACAACAGTATTTAAAAGAAATTTTAAAAGCCCATTGGAAATCAAATTTCTTCAACACTGTTACTGGGGAAGAATCCTCACAACACCAATGGGCTGTGTCCTTCCTGAATAGTCCATGTCTGTTCTGGGTAAGCAGGAGAGGCATGTGATATTGGGAACAAAGTTGCTCTATCCTTTGGTGACCCAGGGGATGCAAGGAGTACTAGCACCACAGGTCAGCCCGTGGGTACCCTTGGCCCTCAGCAGGATCCAGAACACACAAGTGCTTCCAGATGAGGCATGGTCCAAACTTCTGGAGCTAGAGCTGCAATATGTCACATTCTAACAATAAAGAACTGCACAGAGCTCTAGGCTTGAAAATGCAATTTCCATAGTGATAAAACGTAAGGATATTTCATGAATTCTTAGAAGTCATTTCTGAGTTTTGGGAGGCATCATTAATCAAAGAGAAGGTATTCCATCTTGTGGTGAGGCAAAATTTAAACTTCTTATATTTAAAAATATGTGCATCTTGGCTAATAATAAAGGAATTTTCCAGAAATGATGATTTATCCTGAGATTATAGATGATACCATTCATGAATGTCTTAAATGTACTAATGCCTAAGTGTAGCATATTAATTATTCTTACATAAACTGGGCATGATTTGGTATTAATCTGTTTTCCTTTAACTGGCTCCAGCCAGTTAAAGTATTAGTCTATTTCCCTTTAACTGGATTTGACCAGCAAAGTGTGAATAAGCACTCTACTGAAATATAAGATCCATACATATATATATTAATTTGTATGTCATTATAAACATAAATATTGGCTTTATTGAACTGAGCCATACTAAAATATTTTTTAATTCCACTAAACTTTGAAAATGTTGAAATCAAAGGAAAGTTTTTCATTTCAATACAGTTACAGTGAGGAACTGCTAATTGGAAACATGGTTCCACACTGAAAATTGGGGAAAAATAAGAGGAAACACTGCAAGTCTAAGTTATCCAAAATATCAACTTGATCCCAGATGATTAAGCAGAAAATACATAATATAAACTTAATAGATGGTATATTCAACAAATAAAGCAAGCTCAAGACTATTTATTATAATCAAGACCAAATGATTGAATCAAGGTGTATGTGTCTGTGGATCAAATCTGCATAATATTTACATCACATTAATTTTAGTGTCATCTAGTTTTCTGGTTCCAGAAGCTTCCCTCTACAGTATAATTGTAGTAAATACTATAGTAATACTGGCCAAATCTCAGAAAGGCTTTCTGGTGGATTCTTAAACAAGTCTCTTAAACAGCAGAAGAAAGAAGAAAAAGAGGAGGAGTATCATGCTATTTCTATTATTAAAACCATATTTAATACCTAACTCCATTGAGAAGATGCACTTATCATTACATGTGGAGATTGTATCTAAACCCAAAATACAAACACAAAGTACACTGTGGTCAGCTTACTTCAGCAAACCAGTCCAAAATCATTGAATTGGATTTTCTGCTACTTAGTGTCATGCATAATTTGAAGCTCTACTTTTTTGTGTGTTTTTTGCTTTATTTCTTTTTTATTGCTTTTTATTGCCAGGGTGATATATAGAGGGGTTACAGTTACAGTTGTTAGGTAATTGGTATATTACTTTTTGAACATTGATACTCCTTCCCATGATTGTCTCTGATTTTCCCTCTCCCTACCCCCTCCCAATCATCTTGTTTTTCACCTTACCTTACCTATTTCAAATAAATAAATGTACAATATACCAGGTACCAAAGTCAGATATAATAATAACATGAGATAAACCATAAGGGGAAAAAAGAGAAAAGAAATAACTTCACATAGTACATTAAGAACAACAATCATAAAGATAAATCATTGCTCTACTTTTATTCTAGATATAATAGGCTTTTCTGTCTTAAGAAATAGTAGCACTACAAATGCAAACTTGCCCAAAGTACATTGAGGCCAGAAGCAAATTCCTCTCCCATTTACTCCAGGAACCTACTGTTGTGTCTCATTTTCTGGAGTTTCACAGGAGAGCTGTGTACCAACCAGACACAGAAATACCCCTGCCAACTAAAGAGAGACTTATCAAAAGAAGAGGTTAAAATGGCAAAGAAACATATGAGAAAATGCTCATCATCTATGGTCATAAAAATGCAAATAAAAACAACCCTGAGATACCATCTTACCCCAATCAGAATGGCCAATATTATGAACTCAGACAACCACAAATGTTGGAGGGAATATGGAGAAAGAGGAACCCTTCTGCAGTACTGGTGGGAATGTAAACAAGTTCAGCCACTCTGGAAGGCAATTTGGAGATTTCTAAAAAAAAAAAACTAAAAACAGACTTTCCTTACAATCCTGCCATACCACTCCTGGGCATCCATCCTGAGCATTGTAACCCAGGATATGATAAAGACACCTGCTTAGCTATGTTCATCTCTGCACTATTCACAACGAGGTGATGGAAACAATCCAGATGTCCTACTAAAGATAAATGGATACAAAAAATGTGGTATAGATATAGATATAGATATAGATGTACAAGGGAATTCTACATCACCACCAGACAAGATAAAATAATGGCATTCGCTGGGAAGAGGATGAAACTAGAGAAAATCATGTTGAGCAAGATAAGTCAAGACCAAAGGAACAAAAGGCGCATGGTCTCCTTGATATGTGGGTATTAGATCCAAGCAGTACAAGATCGAGGACTCAATATTCAGGTACCCAAGGTAATCGACATGGTCTTGGAGGTATAAATATAACTACATAGACATAAAAATCTATGATGGGATATATGCTCTATAGACATAATGTTATATTATACAGATCAATATGTATCGATGACATACAATCTCAGCTTAGTTTTAATTATGTTCCAAAATCTAGGTGCCAGAATACTTGTTAAACATGGTATTTGAAATATGATATAAAAATCAGTGTTAATAAAATCTTTTAATTAAGAAAAAGAATAATCCCTGCCATTTGGTACTAAAGGTCTAAGAAATAACATATTGGGAAAGTAGTCCTCTAAAAAGATATCTTACCTGATTTGGATTAAGTCTGTTTCCCATTTTTATTTATATTCAAATAATTCTTAGAATGCATATATATCATTTCCCCTTTGCAAAACATGCAATTGTTTCTTTCTCATAGGTGGATCTGCTCAAAGCTAAGATTTGTGGTCTGACCTCTCTACTTTTATTTTTTGGTCAAATTTTCTTCCATTATACCTATTAAAATAAATCATCATAAAAAGCTAGAGGTATAACTCTGTGGTAGAATACATGCCTTGCATGTGGGAAGCCCTGTGTTTGAATTCTAGTACTACATAAAAGGGAAGGATCCTCTAAAACCCAGCTAGAGCAATCTTCTGTTTTCCTTATTTACTGTGGTTCTTGCTCATAATGCCTCTCTTTCTGTCTCTCTGTTTCTCTGTCTCTGCTACACACACACACACACACACACACACACACACACATCAAATTCCAGTACTTTTCATCTTAGTGCTAAGGAAATGAATCAACTCTGATGTCGTTTATCTCATTACAGGAAATCACCTCTGAAGTGTGCCTAACATAAAGGGGATCTCAGCAAAAATTAATTCCTTCCCTTGGCTCCACTTACAGAAATCCTAACTGGTGCCTGGGTATGGAGGCTCATGTCTGTAATTCTAGCTACTCAGGAGGCTGAGATCTGAGGATCAAGGTTCAAAGCCAGTCTGGGCACAAAAGGACCTGAGACTCTTATCTCCAATTATCCTCTAGAAAATGAGAAGTGGGGCTTGGCTCGAGTGTAGGTCAGTAATCTGGAGCTGAAGAACTCAGGAACAGTGCCCAGGCCAAGTTCAAGCCCCATGACCCCTTCCCGCCCCCAAAAGAAATCCTAATCTTGTACAGATAGAAAGCAGCAACTGTGGGCCGGGAGTTTGGCCTAGTGGTAGAGTGCTTGCCTAGCATGCATGAAGACCCAGGTTCAATTCTTTGGTACCACATACTTAGAAAAAGCCGGAAGTAGTGCTGAGGCTCAAGTGGTAGAGCTCTAGCCTTGAGAAAAAATCCAAGGACAGTGGTCAGGCCCTGGGCTTAAGCCCAGCACTGGCAAAAAAAAAAAAGCAGCAATTGTTCAATAATTCTAGAAATATGGACTCAAGATATGTTTAGAATCTATGGAATTGCCTTCAGGACTGTTAGATACTGATTCACCTTTAAGTCCCAGAAAGCCAGGCTGCAGATGCTTACTTTAGCCGAGATTGTTGTTGCTCATAGTAACAGAATATTCAAGAGTGTACAGTACAGGCCTGACCTGGAAGCTCTGGGATGTTATCAGGTTCTAGCTCTTCTCTTTATTCTGATTGCCCTTGCTATGTGTCTTTCCCTCTAAGGTGTTCTCATGGTTGTAGCTCCACTGATTCTCTCCAACATACTGCACACAGGCTCAAAAAAGAAGGCAAAAGCGCCCAAACTTTCCCCACTCAAGCCTTGTTTTGTTGTTGTTGTTGTTGTTTTTGCCAGTCCTGGACTTGAGCACTCTCCTTGGACTTTCTCAAGGCTTGAGCTCTACTGCTTGAGCCTCAGAACCACTTTTGGGTTTTTTTTCTATGTATGTGGTACCAAGGAATCGAACCCAGGTCTTCATGCTAGGCAAGCACTCTACCATTAGGCCAAACTCCCAGCCCAAGCCTCAGCTTTTTCATTCTAGAATAGAAGAACCCTTCCTAGGAACTTCTACCTCAGATCAGTGATTACAACAAGCCCTGCCACCAGGAGCTACATAAATCCCAAGATACTAAATACTTCTTCCCAGGCTCCATGACAAAAGCAGGCCAGGAGACAAGAGGTTGAGATGTACGAGGAATTAGTCATCCAATAGTACCTGCATGTCCTCATGGTCAGTTCATCAACCATCTATTATAGATCCAAACTTGAAAAAAAATGTTGTACCAATGGACAACAAATCAGAGAAAGGCTGGATAAGTGGGACTGCATTAAACTGCAGAGCTTTTGTATGGCAAAGGACATAGCTAGTAAACTAATCAGGAAGCCTACAGAGTGGGAGAAGATCTTCACCAACCATACAACAGACAAAGGCCTAATATCTAAAATAGATCAACAGCTCAAAAAATTGAATCACTCCAAAACTAATCTCCAAAGTAACAACCATCCCATTAAAAGATGGGCCAAAGACTTAAAGAGAGTCTTCTCTGAAGAAGAAACAAAAATGACCTATAGACACATAAAGAAATGCTCAACATCTCTGGTCATAAAGGAAATGCAAATCAAAACAACTCTAAGATTCCACCTCACTCCAGTTAGAATGGCCAGGATCAAGAAAACGAATAACAACGGATGCTGGAAGGGATGTGGCCAGGAGGGATCACTACTACACTGTTGGTGGGAGTGCAAACTTGTTCAACCACTATGGAAAGCAGTATGGCAGTTCCTCAAAAGGCTACACATAGAGCTCCCCTATGACCCAGCAATTCCACTACTTGGCATTTACCCAATCATCCAGAAACAAAGACATACTAAATCCACCAGCACAATGATGTTCATTGCAGCACTATTTACCATAGCAAAGATATGGAACCAACCTAGATGCCCCTCAGTTGATGAGTGGATCAACAAGATGTGGTATTTGTACACAATGGAATTCTATGCTGCTGTCAGAAAGAATGACATTGCCCCATTTGTTAGGAAATGGAAAGACTTAGAAAAGATCATATTAAGTGAAGTAAGCCAGACTCAAAGGAACTTAGGCTCAATGGTTTCCCTCATTTGTCATAATCAGTAGAAACCTTGGGCTCTCCTAGCAGAGATTTGCAATAGAGCAAAACCTTAATACATAAGGCCATATAGTATGACGCTAAATGAAAGGACCTCTAGGATATATAAACAAAAGCCATATAATGAGTGATTGTTGTCCTTAATGTACTATGTTATCTCTCATCTCTTTTGCTGTCCCTTGGTTATTTCATATTCTTATAGTATCCCACTTTGTTACCTGATATATTGGATATATTTGTATTTGGTTATTTGAAATTGGATAGGGGAAGGGGGAAAACAAGATGAGGGATGGGGGTGGAGGGGAGGGAAATGGAGACCAAGACATGTGAAAGGGTATCAATGTATGTGAATTAATGCACCTCCTATCTGGCAAATATCATGTAACCCTTCTATTAATTACAATAAAAATATGAAAAAATAACAGTTCAGCACAGGAAATGTGAACACAATTTGGACAACAGTGCTGGCATTAGAATCATTATTCTGACTCCAAAAGCAATTCATGTAAGATGCACAGCACTCATCCCACTTCTGTTTTAGATTCAAGCCAAGTCAACAGAACGTTGTACAGTAGTTCCCTTTTCCTCTGGTTTCCATTGAAGAGACACACTGTGCACTTGTGCTCTACAAAGAAAGCTCTTTTTGTGCCCTTTCCTTACTCTAACATACAATAGAATCTACCAAAGGGGCATGATTTAAAACACTGAAAGTAAGCAGAGGACTACTTTGTAAAAAGAATTCCAATGTTGAGCCACTAGCAGCTGCAAGTCTGTGCTGGCACATTAAGGGGCAGTGTCATGTAGTAGTTAACTCAGCACAGTACTTCTTTATGGGAACATTCAGTAGATACAGACAACCAGCCCTAGGGTGAAACAGGCTGACCTCTATTTTATAGAAGTGTTCATGTCTAAGTGTTAGAAGATTCTGGCATTTCTGGTTTTCTAGCTCTTTGTACAATTGGGGCAGAGTGGAGGAGTTGGATATAATTGCATAGCTCCATGGGGGATCATTCACTTAGAGCCAATAGGAATCACACCCTTGAAACTGTGTACAGCCCATGTGACCATATGTCACAACCTCAAGCAAACAAGGCTGCAGCTACTGTTCTCCAAACAGTGGGACTATGGATTACCTCACAATTGATGACAAAAAGCATTATCCACAACTTTAAGTACTTTACCAGTACTGTTAATTAGCAGTTTTATAGAGAATAAGTCAAGCAAGTACATTTCTTTTAATGAAAGACCCTTTTGCTGAAGTGAATTTTGCTATTTCTGATTGTGACACCCAGACTTGGAAGTGAAACTCACCATCATTGTCTGACATGTTCACTTTTGGTTTTGTGAATTTTATTTTTTGCCAGTCCTGAGCTTGAACTCAGGGCCTGAGCACTGTCCCTGTACTTTCTCAAGGCTAGAGCTTTACCACTTGAGCCTCAGCACTACTTCCGGCTTTCTCTATGTATGTGATACCGAGGAATCGAACCTGGGTCTTCATGTATGCTAGGCAAGCACTCTACCACTAGGCCAAACTCCCGGCCCCAAGGATGTGAATTTTGACTTGACCTGGGATCTTATGAAAGCTCAGTAGTGTTCAGGAAACCAGCCTCAGGATACCCTGTGAATTTTATGTACCACCTTAGTCCCCTGGTATCTACTTTTAAGAGAAAGAAAAATTACAAGCTGAGTGGAGTGGCTCATGCCTGTAATCCTTGCTACTCAGAAGGCTGAGATCTAAGGATTGTGATTCTAAGCCAGCTCAGGCACTAAATCCCATGAGACTCTTATTTCTAATTAACCACTAGAAAACTGGAAGTGGCTCAAGGATAGGGTGGTAACCTTAAACTGAAGGGCACAGGGACAATGCCCAGGACCTGGGGTAGGGTGCTAGCCTTGGCCTGAAGCAGTGACAGCACCCAGGCCCAGAGTCCAAGCCCCAGGACCAACAAAAAAAAAAGAAAGAAAGAAAATAAAAATTACAGAATGTCAAGTAGCTCAGAAGAATCAATTATAAAGCCTTGAAGGGTGTTGTGAGGCAGTTCCCATGATGGTGGCACAAATTTAGCCATGATGAAACTATTTACACCAGCAATTCATAAATCACGGTATTTTGTTTCATATATATTTAATTATCTTTAGGTGGTTGTACAAAGGTGTTTGCCATTTAATAAAGCAGGTTAGGAATACAATGCATCAATGTCATCCCTTTCAATCTTCTCACCCACCACTCTCAACCCATCCCTTCCTTCACTTTTCTTCATTTTGTAGGATATGCTCTGACTGTGTATTTTGACTGTGTTGTTTTGTTTCATTTTTAAGGTTGACTGGTTAAAGCTAGGCATCTCTAACTGTGCTAATAGGAAAAATAATCAAACTGAGTAAAAACCATCAAGTGACCAGGAAGTAGAGTATCTGCAGAACAGCTACCCCATGCTAAGAACGTAGGAAGAGTATGAGATGCTTAGAGCCAAATCCCTGACTCTGAAGTGCTCTCAACTGACTTCCAAATGATAGTAATATTGCTTCTCCATTGAGCAAGCACTCAATGAATCCTGATGGAATGCCACATGTCTGCCGCTTCACCTCTTCTTCAAAACCTTTTCACAACGGCCTTATTATTAGCCTCATTTTATAAATGACGCAATAGAGGTTTCCAGAAGCTGAATCACTCAAGCTGACTATGAAATTGGCAAGCTGGGGGTCAGCTGCAAGCAGTCAACCATTTAATGGTAACACCACAAGGGTACAATGTGACTGAGGGAAAGCAGTGAAAAGAGACATACCAAGGCTATGTGTGGTACATCAAAGGACCATCCAGGGACCCTGGAGAAAAACAAGAGATGCAACTGGTGAAGGAACCAAGCATGGGGAAGGCAAGTGAGCAGAGAAAAACATCCAGAGCTGGGGTGAGTGGGGTATATCTTAGGCCTGTTAGTGGGTCTGCCTAGAGCAAGAATGTCTGTAGCCCCAGAGATGCACAAAGATCTCTTCAAAATCCCTCTGAGACTTGTATTACAATGTATCTCCTTAGAGAAGCTGTCAGGAGTCAATGCTTGAACAACCAGCTCATCTACACTCGATAACACTGGCTGTGTTCATCTAATCAGATCCCTATAGAATTGCCTTTTTTTTTCTTAAAGGAACTCTTAAGTCATTACCCAAATTCCATTCCCCACCATTAGAGTTAAACTAATATTGTCTCATGTACCAAAGCATATTTTATGAGCTAATTACTACAACTCTGGGAGTAAAATTGCATTCTGCATTCATATCACATTTTCATTGAAAATGAAAATTGGAAATTGCAGAAGTTTGTCTGATACA
Organism: Megascapheus bottae; assembly: GCF_031878675.1. NCBI lineage: Eukaryota > Metazoa > Chordata > Mammalia > Rodentia > Geomyidae > Megascapheus > Megascapheus bottae. The sequence goes on along the minus strand of NC_143517.1, from coordinate 8,211,845 downwards.
TCTAAAGACAGACAAAGGAATAATAATTAGTAATTTGGTGAGTCTGACAAGTCACATTATTCAATTACTATCAATCTCAAACTATTTCAAAGCCTGATTTCTTGCCTGCTGAGGTCTTGTGGATTGTTTTCTTTACACTGTGCTGTGTCTCTCTAACCAATTCCAGTTCTATTGTGAGCTTCTGTGAGCCAAATTATGTCCTAAGAGATATGATTGTCACACAGAAAACTTTGTGGAAATTGCTTCAAAGGTCTGCATAGTGTTTTTTCTACCCACAAACACCAGAATTAACAGGATGTGAACTGATTTCATAGGTACATAATAGAGAAAGGGAGGTAGAGAAGAGAGTTGTTTTTCTCTAAAGGGTTGGGGAAGAGAGGCCTGGACAGCTTTCCCAGGCTCCTTTCCTTCCTCTGAGAACAAGAGATTTGGAAAGTGATTCAACTAGTTCACTTTGCAAAAACTATTTGAATCAGTACCAGTGAGAACAGTAAACAAGAGCACAGCCATCCCTGGCTTTGACTTATGAAAGGAACCACAGGTTAATACCCTTGAAGAAACAAACTGAAATACGAGCACATGATCTGGAGAAGGCTTCTTTTACAACAATGAGTACTTAAAGCAACATAGGGACTGACTCCTCTTAGAAGCCATTTTCTCAGAACAATTGTACTACTTTTCTTTCACTTTCAAATAAACTTGCTGTCTACTTTTTTAAAGCAATATAAATACCAAGAATAAAATAACAACCCATTTCTATTATGACTTTATATAACATAGAGCTACTAAAAGCCTGTATGTGAAGACTATTGACTTTCATGGGAAAAATGCCATATTGTGCTATATGAAAATTGGAAAATGCAGATTTTATTAATCTAAATTTTAAAGATAATTTGTAATATAGCATAAGTAATATTACAATAAACAACATATATAAATATCACATGTATGTTATGCTTATGTTATAAACATAATATGTATGCACATTATATATAATATTTTATATAAACAGTATATAATATACAATAGTATATATTATATAGTATTCAAATATCTATAAACATATATATTACATATTAGAAGAACATACATAAGACATTTCTAAACTTCCTTTCTGAGTAGTTGGCTCACAAGGAAATTTTATTATTATTTATCATATTTAAAGACATTTACAATGGCTAAAGGCTTAGCTCAACAATAGTATCTGCTTAGCAAGTATGGGAAGCCTTGAGTTCAAACCCCAGTACCACCAAAAACTATAAAAACAAAAATAGGAAATGAAATTTTAAAAACATTCTTAAATGTTCATAATAAGCATGTATAGTTTTTATAGATATTTTGCTCAAGTTATTGCAAAGACCAGCTAATAATAAAAATAGCCAGTCCTAGGCCACTAATTGGTTTCAGTTCATACATTCATAAACTATATATGAAGAGCAATGACTAGCCAAAATGAAATTAGGGGGGAAAATTGACTGTAAATGGGTTTTCATATGAATCATGTTAAATATAATAAGAGACACTAAAACCAATAAGTAAGTAAAAAATGTAGGGTGGTAATGACAATGAAAATGGATATTTTTAATAACTAGGTAAAAAAAAGAAACAACCTAAACTAACAAGTAATCAAGAAAATGAAGGTAAATATCTAGAAAGCCAAATCAAACTAAGTGTGCATGCCTGGCAAAGTTATAACAATGAAAAGGAATCTTGACAGGGAAGGAAAGAACTCGTGAGGAGGCAGGACAGATACATGAGGTACACACTTAGCAAAGAGTTAATGCAGTTGCCTATAAACAACAATGGATTTGATTGAGAGCTAATAGTGATTAAGCTTTGGAGCCCTTTCCAAGGTCAGGCGCAGTGTGTTCTCATGATCTTATGTTTTGTTACAAAAGATGGAAAATTCTTTTCTTTCATTTAAGAAAGTCTAGTGAACATTTAGTTCCATGCTTCCTGGACACATTTCCTTTCTGCCAACCTGAGTCATTTGCATGGCTATCCCTCTACTCCTAGAATTCAGTGCCACACTTAGACCACATAGAAACAAAGCTTTTCCAAAGCTCCAACATTACACCTCCAAACTATTCAATTCTGAGGAGACGCGAGCAAGCCTGCCCACCACAGTAGTGAGACTTAACCTAGACTAAATTAGAAGATACACCTATTGGGTTCCAAATCGAACTAAACTAGCCATGAAAATGTCACTGACTGAGAGGCCCATGGAAAACACTGAATTCTGAATCTCCAAGAAAAGATTGCAAGAACTGTGGGTAAGTAGGATCACGACTCAATCGGAACTGAGATGTAGGGCCTACGCTGGATAAAGTTGGGTCCTATAGGTCAGGTGGTCATTTGTTTGCTTGTTTGTTTGTTTGTTTTGTTTGGGGATGCTGAAGATAGAACCCAAGACCCTGTACATGCTAGGCAAGCACTCCACCACTGAGCTATACCCTAGTCTCAGCTGTCCATTTCAAAAGTTCTCACTTAACTAATTACGTTAAAATAGATAGCTCCTAGAAGATCTGACCTTTCAGAAAAGTCAGGCCATGAAGATGAAGATCAAAACTGGATGAACCTTTACAGCACAGATATAGGGTTGCTTTAGCATCAAGTGCCAGCCTGTGTCAGAACACATACTGAAGACCCAGCATCTGGCTCACTGTCTTAAACTAAATTCATGGAGGAGCAAGAGGAGATGACAAGTTCTTTCTCGGAACAATAAGCCTCTGAGAGCTGAGTGGGAGGAATTACTGACAATAACATGATGTCTGTCAACTTTTGAAAAATTGGAACCAGGAAACCCAAAAGTCAAGTTGAAAAAAGACAAATTGTGTATATCAAGATTTGACACATGCCTGAATACCTGCTAATGAAAGAAGAAATGTTCCTTTTAACTTTTTCATTGTCCTAACGCATAACACATTTTAAAAAATCACACAACATTTTAATAAAAGCATAGACATTTTTTTACCTATTCAAAGATAGAAGAGTGTGGAACAGGCATGTGAGCTCAGGCTTAAAAAAAAAAGGCAACAGCTCATTTTTGAGTCTTTTAAATATTCTGAAGTTTTACTCTAAATAATTCAAGGGAAAGCAGAGAGTCAAGCCATAAAACATGCCAGTTGTGAGAACTCTGATCTTTGGAGGAAGTTTCAGAAATGACAGTAGCAACCCAGGGATATAGCAGGACAGCAAACAATACAGGCAGTTTCCTATTTTATTGCCATTCTCAAGGGACTCGAATGCAATTTGTCATGGCAATACACCGAGTCGTTCTCTGTGGTCAACAGATGTGACAAAGCCACATGGCCTCATCGCTTCCTAAACTTGGTTGAACATTTAATGATGTGCATGCCAGTATCACTTAGCCACACTGTAGTATTTCAGGAGCAGCCAGTCAATGCAGCCCATACACCCCAAGAGAGCCTGTTCAAGGAACTGCATTGACAGTACATTACATGCAATCCAGGACCAGGCTTGGAGTACTGGACCATGGGAGGAGAGCAAAGAGTACATGGGTTCTCAGTTTCAATCCACTCTTCCTGGGCAGACATTTTATAGTTTTGAGTAAGACTCCTAATGTCTCCAAACTTCCATTTGGTGTGTTTGTGAAACTGATGAGATAAAACACCTGCCTCTGAAGGAAGCACCTTAAAACCTAAGTAGTCTTAGGAAAAAAGAGCTTTTTTAGCTTAGGAATGAGAAGAAAGCCTTTTGTATCTGACTTAATTCCTTCACTCATCCTTCCCATTATGCTGGCAAAAGAAATATCTCAGGTAAAATATTTCTATAAATATGTGGCTACTTGATGATTAAGTGAGCAGTTATCTTAGAAGCTTCTGAAATAGAAAACACTTAAATGTTGACAGCCAGAGACTCATTTTATGTGCGCCATAAATGTTCCAGTGTTTGAATGACTAATTGTAGATTATACAGCTACTTCTTAGCTTCATTTTGCCTCTTTCAATTTCCATATTGGGATCTCTTAGCTATGCTAGCTGCTAGCTTTTTTTTTTTCTTCTTGTAAATTGGGAGAAAACTGAAAGAAGGAAGAAGGGTCATTCAGTCAACTTTATTCTTTGTAAATAGTTTTTAAGCCACGCACTGGTGGCTAATGCCTATAATCCAAGCTACTCCAGAGGCTGAGTTCTGAGGATTGTCATTTAAGCCAGCCCAGGTAGGAAAGTTCATGAAATTTATCTCCAGTTGACTACCAGACAGCCAGAAGTGGTGCTGTGGCTCAAAATGGTGGAGCACTAGTGTTGAGCTGAAGAGCTTGAGGACAGCACCCAGACCCAGAGTTCAAGCCCCACAACTTACTAAAAAGAAACAATAGCTTTTGAAAATTCCTATGGTGCTACCATGGAAAATGGTGCTGGTTATGTGGAACAGCATCATAAGATATAAGAAAGCAGAGTTGGCATAAGAGTTTTTAAAAAGAGATATTTGCCTATGGTTGCATTGGACAGCTGCCAACTCCCCTAAAGAATAAATCAGTGAAAAGTGACTCCTAACAATAAGTTAGGATGGTAGCTTTAAATTTACACTTCTAATGATTGCTCTCACTTATAAGAACCAAATTAAAAATAATGGGAAAGAACCAGGTGCCAGTGGCTCATGTCTGTAATCTAGCTGCTCAGGAGGTTGAAAATGTATTTTTAAAATGTGTCTCACACATACACACACACACACACACACACACACACACACACACACACACACACACACGGGAATCCTATTCTTCCATCAGAAAAAAAAATGATATTGTAACATATGTAAGGAAATGGAAAGACTTGGAAAAAATGATATTAAGTGAAGTAAACGAGACCCAAAGAAATAGGTTTCATGGTTTTCCTCATTTGCGGTCATTAGAATGTGCCTATAAATCTACAAGTAAACACACCATATAGTAAAAACAATACACTAGGACATGACAAATTATGTAGATTTCTAGGCATTCACACAAGTGAGACCAAAGGAAGATATTCTTAGAAGAGGAACCCAAGGTATGATGCCTACATGCATCTGATCACATAAAGCAATACTTATCAACTCTAGAAAATGGAAACAAGATGTTTTATTCAGTTTGTGTTTTTCCTTTTGTCTTTTTTGTTTACCTGTCTTTAGGAGGAAAAGGCGAACACAGAAATAATGGGACAAATGGTAAAAAGAAATGAACAGTGATATTCACTAGACACCATGTTGAAAATGGACTATACAACTTGTGGGTAGGTACAGGAGGGAAAACCTGAGAGAGAGCCAGGGAAGGGGTAACATTTTTCAAAAAGAAATGTATTCTTTGCCTGATTTACATACCTGTGACCCCTCTGTACATCACCTTTACAATAGCAATTTAAAAAAGAATAAATCAGGGGAAAGCCACTCTTAACAATAAGTTAGTATAGTACTTTAAATTGATTCTTCTAATGCTTGTTCTCACCTATGAGAAAAGAACCAATTTTAAAATAACAGAAAAAGCCAGGCACTAAGCGCTCACGCCTATAATCCTAGCTATTCAAAAGGCTGAGATCTGAGGATCATGGTTCAAAGCCAGCCCAGGCTCCAAAGTCTGTGATGCTCTTATCTTCAATAAAACCACAAGAAAATCAGAAGTGATGCTGTGGATCAAAGTGGTAGAGCACTAGCCTTAGGCAAAACTGCTCAGGGCCAGTGCCCAGGCCCAGAATTCAAGCCCCACAATTGACCAAAAACAACAACAATAAAATAACTGAAAAGAACCTTGTGTCAGTGGCTCACACATGTAACTCTGGCTACTCAGAAAGTTGATATTTGAAGATTGCAGTTTGAAGCCAGAGCAGGCAGGAAAGTCTGTGAAACTCTTATCTTTAATAAACTGCCCCCCCATGCACATAAAAGCCAAAAGTGGAAGTGTGACTCAAATGGTATAGAGCACTAGCCTTGAACAAAGAAGCTCAGGGGAAACACCTAGGCCCTAAGTTCAAGACTCAGAACTTTAACATCTTTAATAAGAATAACACTACATTAAACAGACATGAAGAAAACTATAAGAAATTCATTAATCTACAAAGATCACTGGGACATGGGAAGCCGTATAGCATACCACAGCAGAAAAACTCAACACTAGAAAAGTGTCAGTTAACTCTAAGTTGATTTACTGGATCCACTTAATATCATCTCAGTAACTATAAATAGCATTTTTTAACCCTGGAGCTAGACAAGATGACTATAAAGCTCATTTGAAAAATCAAATGAGCAAGAATGATTCCAAAAGCCCTGTGATGGGGCCAGGCATTACACCTATGATCTCAGCTATTTGGGAAGCAGAGACTGATAGGATGACAGGGGGGAAAGTAGGTAACATTCCAGGTCAGCCATCCAGGCTATGATAGTAGTATACTTCTGCAATCCCTGCAACATGAGAGACAGAGGATAACATTCATGTTGTAGGCCAATCAAGCAGAAATGCAAGACCTGACCTAAAAATTAATGACAGTAAAATGGTGCTAGAGGCATGGCTTCAGTGTTACAGTGCTTGTCTAACAAGCACAAGGCCCTAAATTCAAACTTCCCACATGACCATTAACTTGCATGTGGAAACAGAATAGGAGAAATACAGCATCTCAAATCAATGGAGAAACAATGGACTCTTTACCACGTGACATTGGAATAATGAATCATGACATGATGACTGATAAAGTAAGATCTATTTCTTGTCATAGATACCTGGGAAATCCGAATTAGAAGGAGAAGAAGGAGGCCGGGAGTTTGGCCTAGTGGTTAAAGTGCTTGCCTAGCATGCATGAAGACCCGGGTTCGATTCCTTGGTACCACATACATAGAAAAAAGCCAGAAGTGGTGCTGAGGCTCAAGGGGTAGAGCTCTAGCCTTGAGAAAGTCCAAGGACAGTGCTCAGACCCTGAGCTCAAGCCCAGGACTGGCAAAAAAAAAAAGAAGGAGAAGAAGGATTTCTTCATTATTTTAAAATGTATATGCATTTTAATAGTGATTTAAAACAGAAATGACTAGAGGGAATAATGATACATTTAGCTACAATGAAATAAAAACATACTTGTGGTAGCAAAGTACATGATGAATGACAAAATAGGTATGTATATTTCCCATATTCATCTGAACACAGAAAAAGTGCTAATAACCTTAATAAGCAAAGAGCTTCTAAAAAGTACCAAAAGAGGAAGACAAACTAGAGAAAAATGAACCACGAGTAAGAATAAAAAACAATCTCAGAAAAGAAGGTGAAAATGTGTCTTTTTTTTTTTTTTTGATGGATCATGGGGCTTGAACTCAGCCTGGGCGCTGTCCCTGAGCTCTTCAGCTCAAGGCTCTACCCTTGAGCCAGGCCCCACTTCCCATTTTCTAGAGGTTAATTGGAGATAAAAGTCTCAGATCCTTTTGTGCCCAGGCTGGCTTTGAACCTTGATCCTCAGATCTCAGCCTCCTGAGTAGCTAGGATTACAGGTGTGAGCCACTGTGCCTGATGAAAATGTTTCTTAGTCATGACATGATTTTGCTCATCAAGAACAAATGTAAATTAAAATCCATTCTTCTAATGGACTGGAGGTTCAAAACCAGCTCATGTGAAAAAAATTGGAAAGACCCTAGCTCAATCAATAAAAATGGATGGTGGTGGAGTTAGGCATTAACCCAGATACTCAAAAAGCAAAAATTGGAGTGTGAGGGACACAATCTAGCCTCAGCACAAAGCAAGAATATAAAAAAAAGAAATAAATATCAAAGGACTAGTAGCATGCTCAAATGGTAAAGTAGCAAGAGCAAGGCTATAAAGACATACACCAAGATTCCCAGACTCCTCATGATGGCATCAGGCTTTGCTAGAAATCACTGTACAGAGGTCTTCATCAAGACTGTAGCAATCTTGCTCCCCAAAACATGTCCTTCTGAAGCAAAGTCAGCTGTGACATTACTTACAGTCTAGGAACATGTAAAAGTCCACACCAAGGGACAAGATGACATTCTGTAGTTAAGCCTTTCATTGTTGGAGGCAGATATGGATTCTGGAAGGGTTTAATCACTTAGCTCCATTTTGGAGGTTGAATACCAACACAGGAAACTCTACAAAGAACAAACGACATGGTAAGGTAAATACTCAAAAATAGAGCACCATCATACAGCAAAAGAAAATGCATTGTGCATAAACATTCCACCTTAAATGGGCAAAGGTAGAGGGCTGCAACAAGTTTCCTGTAATAATTACTTCTACAATTCAGTCTGGTACACTTTCATCAGAGCTTTGCAAGGTAATTGGTTCTTCTGGACATTTAAAAGCAGCGTAGCTCAGTCTGCTAATAGAAGATCAGGTGTTGAGCCTCTCAAATTATTCACAGTCATTAAAAACAGTTCTGGGAAAAGCACTCCAAAACAATGTGGTACCCAGTAGGCAGTGCTGTGAGATTGAACTGACAGGTGTGCCCTCATGGGTAATTCCCAGCTGCCAGCAAAAGGACAGAAAGCTCCCACGGCCCCCATAGTATCTTCTAGAACTCCTGGCCAGAGACTAGTCCATCAGCCAAGAAGGAGAGAAATACGGCTTGTAATGATGATTCTCAACTAAATGTGTTTATAACTTCCAATTTTCAAGTCTTAAGTTTTTCAACTGTGTTATTCCCTGAGGAGATTGGTGTACCTAACCCCTACCCCACCATGGAATCAAAGAATAGTCTTTGCTAAATGACATCTGTCTCAATAGTCCTTTTATTCTCTTCCGAACATTTATTTGTGTTTATTTTTGATAGATGTCACTCACCATCTTGGTCTATTACAGAGAATGTTTATTTTCTTTCAAACACCATCATATGCCTTCACCCCATGGTGGTAGTGAGAAAGAAATCTGTGATTGGAATTGTGGGCATTTTGCAGGATTCGATAATCATTGCAACAGAAATAAAGTGGGTGGGGAAGTCACATTAGCTTCCATTTGGAGAAAGAAAACAAAATCAGAAAATCCTATGATGTGACAAGTCCAAACAAATCTTTCTTTCAAAATACATTTTTTACTTTCCTAGCAGAGGTTTACAATAGAGCAAAACCTAGATACATAAGGCTATATAGGATGAGGCTAAATGAAAGGACCTCCAGGATATAGAAACAAGAGCCATATATCTGGTGAATAAATGTAACCCTTCTGTTAATTACAATAAAAAATACATTTAAAAATTCATTTTTAAGGATATACATAAGAACTGTTTTTAACATTTCTTCCTGATTTCTTCATGAAGCTCATTCTCACTATCCAAAATTTATTCTTTTGTGGAAATGTATCCAAGGGTTTTGTGTCCAAGAGACACATAAAAATATTGCATCAAAGTTCTAGTGGCTTATGCCTATAATCCTAACTACTCAAGAGGCTGAGATCTGAGGATCTCTGTTTGAAGCAAGCAGGGACAAGAAAGTCCATGAGACTCTTATCTCCAACTAGCCACAAAAAGCTGTGGCTCAAGTGGTAGAATTCTAGCCCTGAACATAAAAGCCCAGAGTTCAAGCCCCAGGACCAGACAAAGAAAGAAAAAAAAAAAGCTGGTCACTGGCAGCTGACACCTGTAATCCTAGCTACTCAAGAGGCTGAGATATGAGGATCTTGGTTAGAAGTCATCCAGGACAGTAAAGTCCTTGAGTCCTTTATCTCTAATAATCACCAACAAGCCTCGAAGTGAAGTTCTGGCTCAGTGATGGAATGCCAGCCTTAAGCAGGAAAAACTAAAGAGGAAGCCTTAGTACCAACACACACACACACACACACACAACACACACACACACACACACACACACACACACACACACACGCACGCACTACATTAAAAATGCTGTCACACTCGGAAAATTCAGTTAAGCTGAGACCTACATAGCACTCCCTATAGCACTGCCTACCACAAAATTTTCCAATGCCCTATTACTTCCACTGATTAAAAGCCAAATTAGGCTTTTCTCCTCTTTGGCCACAGAAACAGGGTGTGTGTGAGGTGTCACATTTGTCTAATTCATTGCCAGACTCCTTCCTCCCGAGGCTCTCTGCAAGCACCCTGTCCATAAGAAGCCAGGTTGTTTTTCATAGATGCTAAATAGAGCTCTTCTTTCAGTTGATTGATTTGCTTAGATGTAACTGTAATTTTTGACTCTCTGTTTTTACAAACTTGGTATTTTAGATTAATTATGTAGTCCTCTCAAGTGCTGCTATGCAAATGATAATATCTCACTATTTGGATTTAAATGGGGAGAGAATACAAACATAAGCAATTGAACAATCCACTAAAGATGGGTCAAGAACAGACCATTTCAAATGGTTTTGTTATATTTCTACCTTTCTCTTGAGGCCGATTTTTAGTTATCACCATGTAGATCTTATTCATAAATGTCACAACGATTTTTCTGTATTATATGTTAGTAAATTTTCTTATAGAGACATTTTTGACAAAAAAAAATCTTGATAATTCGATATCTCTTTGTTGAAAGGCACACAGTTCAAATAAAAGCTGTCACTGAATGTGCATACCCTGTCTGGAGATGTGATGGTCAAGCTATGTGCTAAAGACAAAGGAGAGGTCCAAGCAAATATTGCCTAGAGTGAAACTCATAGGGCATGACACACCCTCCAAAAAAGAGTGAACTGAATTAGCAGTGTTCATTTTTATTGAGTTTATTTCCTAGTTTACAAAAAGTAAAACTATTCTAGTGGCACATAAATTAAAACCTCCGCAACAGTTTATTAATTTGCAGGCTAAAATTCTAACTAACGGTTCATAGTAGACTTACTCTGTTATAAGCAGTGTGGAAATAAATATTCAATAGATAATTGCCAAGTTATGGGAAGCTTATTCTAAGCCCCAAAAAATACATTCAGATGTGACCCAAAGCATTTATAAAACACTGCATTGCTTTTTAAAGAACAAAAGCAAAGAAACATATAATTATCCTTCTATGTATTTTCTAGTCAACAACAGAGAGCTTGTACAAATAATCAAAGGCTTTGGGAAATGTGAAGCTTTAGGAATACATACAACTTGATCAAATGTCTTTCTGTAGGATACTTTGGCCATTGACTACTGGAGATCACAGGACCAACTTGAGTATGCTCTAGCCAAAGACAACTTGAATACCATATTACTAATGCACTAGTTAGTCACAGCTGTTAAATGTCTGAGTCCCCAAAGTTCCAAACTATTCAACGTTATTGCTAACATATTACTTTAGTATTTTGAAAAATACAGAGCATCATTTCCTGTATGCTCTGTATTTTAGAGTAGGAAAATATATAATGGATAAGGAAAGGCTCTTCATGTAAGAGTCCTAATAAGTGCACAAAAAAATGATGAATGAAACATGGGAACTTTACAGTTCCCAAGAAATAGTTAATTTCAACAATGACAGCTAAAATCCTTTGGTGGGAGCTGCAAGAAAATTCTGTAACGAATGAATTAGACTTATAATAACTTCCCCCTCCTCTATCAATGTTAACGTCACCAGAAGTGCGCTTACCAGGGGTGAGTGTCACGTGACATCTGTGAGTTTCAAATACACATGCCACCTGTCATATAGTCTTACCCAAGGAAAATTCAACACATATCTAATAGAGACTTGACATACACTTCTCAGTTTACAGAAAATATATGGACAGTGGAAATACATTAAACAACACCTAAAGGGTACAATCACCTAAGAATACAATGCCCACAACACCAAGAACCTCAGCAGGCTTCCAAACACAAAGCATTTAAGGGTACCAGTTATGCATAACTCAATGCCAAGCATAGAGCAAGCAGCCTTCTAGAAAACTTGCCACCCAGGTACATGATGGCTGAATGTCTGAATCTGAACTGAGATTTATAGAGAATGCACAGAAGCTACATGTAACCATCAATGTGTGATATATGAATAAATTTAAAAAGTTGAAAATCAGCATCTGGGATGGAACAGTGAGAGGCAGAAAGAGTATGCATACAGTTTCCTCTTACCTTGGAGGTGAGAATTGGGCTGTCAAGGTTTGGATATAGACATGCTGGTTCCTTTCTAGCTAATGGTTCAATATTCTCCAAGTTGAGGTCAGAGTCCACTTTGGAGAACCTCCACTGTGCAGATCAATTTCCCAACACACCCAATGAGCCACAGAGCAGTAAGGAATCTATGGAGTTTGCTGTAAGACTTAGATCAGTTAAAGACAGATAATAGATTTATTTTGTTTCTAATATGGAATGCAGAGTAGACCAGCTAGAAAACATTTCGGCAAAATATAATTAAGAAAAATATTCTGGATGAGACATAGGAAGGTTATTACCTTTATGGCCAACTTCAGTCAATCTGTCTGCCTGCTAATAATGAGAGCTGCAAAGGCTTTCTATTCTTTATTTAGGACAATGGTATCAATTTCAGTGCACTCATTATTTTTATTCAAATTTTTTCATATATTTTTATTGTAATTAATAGAAGGGTTACATGATATTTGCCAGATAGATGGTGCATTAATTCCCTTTCATATGTCTTGGTCCCCATTTCCCTCCCCCCACTCCCACCCCTTCATCTTGTTTTCCCCCATTCCCTATCCAATTTCAAATAACCAAATACAAATATATCCGATATATCAGGTAACAAAGTGAGATACTGTAACAATATGAGATAACCAAGGGACAGCAAAAGAGATGAGAGATAACATAGTACCTTAAAAACAACAATCATTCATTATATGGCTTATGTTTCTATATCCTAGAGATCCTTTCATTTAGCGTCATACTATATAGCCTTTTGTATCAAGGTTTTGCTCTATTGCAAATCTCTGCTAGGAGAACCCAAGGTTTCTACTGATTATGACAAATGAGGGAAACCATTGAGCCTAAGTTCCTTTGAGTCTGGCTTACTTCACTTAATATGATCTTTCCTAAGTCTTTCCATTTCCTAACAAATGGGGCAATGTCATTCTTTCTGACAGCAGCATAGAATTCCATTGTGTACAAATACCACAACTTGTTGATCCATTCATCAACTAAGGGACATCTAGGTTGGTTCCATATCTTTGCTATGGTAAATAGTGCTGCAATGAACATTGTTGTGCTGGTGGATTTAGTATGTCTTTGTTTCTGGATGATTGGGTAAATGCCAAGCAGTGGACTTGCAGGGTCACAGGGGAGCTCTATGTTTAGTCTTTTGAGGAACTGCCATACTGCTTTCCATAGTGGTTGAACAAGTTTGCACTCCCACCAGCAGTGTAGTAGTGATCCCTCCTGGCCACATCCCCTCCAGCATCTGTTGTTATTAGTTTTCTTGATCCTGGCCATTCTAACTGGAGTGAGGTGGAATCTTAGAGTTGTTTTGATTTGAATTTCTTTTATGACCAGAGATGTTGAGCATTTCTTCATGTGTCTATAGGCCATTTTTGTTTCTTCTTCAGAGAAGACTCTCTTTATGTCTTTGGCCCATCTTTTAATGGGATGGTTGTTCCTTTGGAGATTAGTTTTGGAGTGATTCAATTTTTTGAGCTGTTGATCTATTTTAGACATGATGCCTTTGTCTGTTGTATGGTTGGTGAAGATCTTCTCCCACTCTGTAGGCTTCCTAATTAGTTTACTAGCTGTGTCTTTTGCCATACAAAAGCTCTGCAGTTTAATGCAGTCCCACTTATCCAGCCTTTCTCTGATTTGTTGTGATTCTTGGTCCTTATGAAGAAAGTTTCTACCTGTGCCAAGGAGGTCTAGTGTATCTCCTATTCCTTCTTGTAAAGTTTTCAGTGTGTCGGCTTTTACCTTCAGGTCTTTGATCCATTTGGAGTTAATTCTAGTACAGGGTGACAAAGAAGGATCCAACTTTAGTTTTCTGCATGTGCTTAACCAGTTCTGCCAGCACCACTTGTTGAAGAGGCTCTCTTTCTTCCATTCTATTTTTTTGGCTCCCTTGTCAAAGATTAGGTGGCCATAGGTCTGTGGTTTAATATCTGGGTCTTCAGTTCTATTCCATTGGTCTTCAGGCCTGTTCTTGTGCCAGTACCAAGTTTTTTATCTCATTAAAAGCTCATAATTTCAGAACTTCCGTGAAGATTTCTATCTCAGTGAAGTATCAAAAGAACTCTTCATGGGAATTTTCTGTCTTTACCACTGTCAGGACTTAGCTTGGTCATTTTCCTTTATCTTCCCTCTTCCCCGCCCCCTCCCTGCCCATTTCTAGATGCCAGGGTCACAGGCAATCCTGCTAGAAAAGGAGGGGCAGCTATCTCCCTGCTGAAGAGCTCATGGGGACAGACAGGGAGATAAAAGCCTTAAAACTCAATCTCTACATTAAATTCTCTATCATTTATGGAGAATGGGATAGATCAATACACCAGATGAGCCACAAGAATAGAAACATAAGGAGAAGAAAGAATAAATTCTCAAAACCAAGTCAAGATACACTAAAGGATAGACATCTCTGCATCTGAGGTTTTCAGAAGAAATTAGAAAGAAATTTCTTATGCATGCAGTAATATGACCTTGGCTGATAAGATAAGCAGCTATATGGGAGAAAGCTGTAATAGAAGAATGTGTAATATATAATTCTACATGGGAGAATTTTTGATACAGATAGGAAGGCACAAAAGGGGAGATATACAGGGAAGGAAAGTAAGCAAAAAGGCAGAAAAATAGGCTAGAAACATGAGACAGAATGTTAACAAAAGAATGAGACACATGAATGAGAAGACTACTGTAAAAGTAAAATAGAAAAGTTTGCTCCACTTGTAGATGATTGCTTATAGCTAGCTACCCATGGGCAAGAATGGCCGCAGACTTTGCCATACTATTACTGAACCACCAAAAACAGGCTCTATTGCTTCATCACATTGACAATGATATTCACCTCAATTTCCCTATAAAAGCACAATCCAGTAGCTAATTAGGTGTCTACCCTGCAGGTGCATAGGAAAACACACACACACACACACACACACACACACACACACACACACGTGTGTGTGTGTGTGCGCGCACGCGTGCAGGCACACACATACAATGGCAGCATCTTCCTAAGCTGTCTTAACTCCAACAGATGGTGTCTTCCTGGATCTTGGTGACATCAGATCCTGGGATCATCAGGTCTAGAACATGGTCCAAACAACAGACTTCCTTTACTTGCTGTCAGTTCAGCTCCCTATAAACAAAACTAAAACAGCAGCATTTGGTTAGAAATTGTAAACACATATCAAAGGCAGGAAGCTTAACTTGAAACAGACTTCCCTAGAAACCATCTTTCATTGTACATGTGTAGGGGGAAAAATGCATCTTTTATTCATGGCAATGCGAATGGGGACGATTATAAACATATGTAGAACAGAACAGCCTGGTAGCAATTTGGCTCTTGCCCTTGAAGGATGAGACTCATCCAGAATCCAAGACAGAATATAGAACTCCCATTGGCATCAGCTTGAAATATAGAGATATGAGGAGGATACAAAGTACTGGAAATCTCTGCAAGAATGACCTACCCTTGTGGAAAGCACATAGGTCTATTATTTTGCAATCCATGCTTGTCTTCTGTCTCTACAACTAGATCTGCTTCAAGAATACAAACAAACTAAGTTTATTTGACAGGAAAATTAAATTTCAAAGGACTGAGAAATAGAGGAACCATTCTAAGATGAGACACTCAAGGAAAGGGAAGTGCCAGGAGAGCTCTCAGTTAAGGCTTTCTCCCTTCCAGCAATCTGATGTGTTTCATGTTTTATTTCCCAAACAAACACCAGATTTGATCCCAGAAGGGAAGAGAAATTTTCCTCTTTACATGAATAAAAGTAACTTCATCCCCTCTAAAAATATACAAGGAAAAAGTTGTGCCTGGAGATGTTTCTGAGTTAATATCAGTAAACATGTTTGCCTGTTGACTTTAAAAAAAAAACAAATAATATGTGTCTGCCAACTCATCCATCTGTAAAATTACTCTGTGTATCTCAAGAGAATCGCTGAGTCGTAGGTATTGTATATTTTCTGTGGTTGACATGGGGGATATTTCAGTCTCTTTTTTTAAAATTTACTCTGTATTTTGATGAGGTGACTTCTCTGTCGGAATAGTCTGTATTTTTTTTACTATTCCAATCTCCCAGTGCTTTCACCTCTAGCTCAGACTCTGGGAGAGTCTTATTCAAATTTCCTCCGCTAGCTGTTCTCAGTGTATGCCTAACTACATGAAGTGCTGTGTTGCCTGTGGTCTGATATTTCTATATATCTCCTTCTTCTTAGGTCTGTGTTCTCCTCTGCAATCAGATAGAAAGACCCTTGAGGCCCTCGCACCCTCCATTGCACGTTTAAAATGAAGCCAGATACCTGAGATGTGCTTGCTCAAATAAGAACTCATTTCCTATATCTCTCCAACTTTCCCGAGGGGGAATGGATCAAATAGGCTGATTATTGGGCTATGATTGCATGAATTATTTCATTACATAAGAGAAGGAAAAGTGTGCAACAGTACAGACACTTGTATGTTCAGTTAATGGTTCTGATAGTTGAAGGAAAATGTTGAGTTGGTGAGTAAAAATGAAGTGTGCAATGGAGACAGGTATTGAAAATTCAATGGAGGCATAGATGAAGAGAAGTAGTTGTCAGGAAAGGGAACTTTTCCAAAGAATTTCTTTGAATTTTATAAAAGTTGAAAGCTTTGAGGAAGAGGATTCATCTTCTCTTTGGGAAAACATTTCACTCAACTTAGAGCAAAGCATTTAAAGCAACTAAGTCCAGATATTAAGTTCTAAGAATACTTTAATCCTAAACCAGAATCTTCAAGGAGACTTGATTTAGGGCAGTGTAGTGGATCAGTCATCTACTAAAGCGAGGCCCTGCTTTTGCTGAAAATATAAAATACTGGAGAATATAAGTATAAAACTTATTTTTTAACACATAAGTAAACTTAAGCTACAAGGAAATCTCTAGCTGTCAGATGCTGAAAATGAAGCAAAGCTTGAATAATAAAGGAAACTTGATGCTATCGGGGCAGTAAGCTAAAGGATAAAGGACAATGTTAAAGATGAAACATTACTACAAATTACCTGTGCTAGCCAAGGAATCAGCTCAGTTCCTACACACACACACACACACACACACACACACACACACACACACACACGTACACACACAGTCTTAGGAAGCAGAAGGAATGTTATCAAATGTTATCAAATATTAACCTCTCAAAGATGAGGTAAAGTATCTGTAAGATGAGAAACAGATAAAGATAAAAATGAAAACAAATGATTCTGAGTTTAAGCTTTGATGCAAAGATAGGAACTGTGAAAAATACAGAAAGCAGTCATGCATGCAGAGACTATAAATTTATGTCAAATATCTCTACTTGAGAGCTGATGACTCTTGTCTGTAATCCTGACTATTCCAGAGGCTTAGATTTGGAAGATTAAGGTTTGCAGCCACACAAGACAGGAGAGCTTAGGAAAGTCCATCTACAGTATAATCAGTCAAAAGCCAGACTGGAGGAATATCTCAAGTGGTAGAGCACCAAACAGGAAAGCCCAAGGCCCTGGTTTCAAATTCTGGTACCAAATAAATAAATAAACAGTATTCTAAACATAAAGCTATAGTCTAACTATTTATATTGAAAATACATTGCTATGTATCAAAATCCTGGAAGAACAGAGATAAAAAAACATGTATTTTGTTAATTGCTGCTTAGCAATCAAATCCATTCTTAAAAAGGTAAACAATTTTATGTGAAAATAATTCAATGTGGATATTGAAGAAAATGTATCCATAATATTTTTTAAGATAGCTAATGAACTGTTTAAAAATAACAGAGTAAGCAGAAAGTTATTAGGAAACAAAAGACACTAAATGTAAAAATGATTTGTTAGATTTACTAAAACTATTTTTAAAAGCATGGTCTTCAAAGACACTATAAAATTTTATAAACAAGTGGCAGATGGAAAGAAAACACTTGCAAAGCACATATCTAGTTGAAGGTATACTTATAAATTGTTTTTAACTCTTTTAATTCAGAAAAAAATGTTACTTGAAAAACAGGTAAAATACGGTCATTTGAAAAACAGGTGAAAATACCAGGTGAACGTTTGGTGGTACACACCCGAAATTCCAGCTACACAGAAGGCATAGGTAAGATTTCAATCCAAGACCAAACCTAGGTAAAAGAATGCAAGACCCTATCCAGAAAATAGATAAAGGGGGCAGATGGTAGGTAAACATTAGTAACAGATTTTCAAAATTATCAACCAGCAATGTCTAAAATGTCCTTCACGGTGAATGTAGAAACAATCAGTGATCTGCCACAACACAATATGAAGAATGAACCTACCACAGGTACCCACCACCACCGGTACACACCACAGTCTGACTGAAGCTCAAAACCACTTTGCCAAGAACAAAAAGCCAGACAGCAAAGGCTGCATCACCTAGGATTCCACCTAGGTGAAAGTCCTAAAATTAAAATTACGGGATGGAAATAAAACAGGTGAATTCCATGAGACAGGGGTTGATAAAGGAATAAATGACAAAGGTGTAAAGGCAACCTATTTAGTGTGATAGGAAAAGCTCCTATTTTCATATCATTTACAAAAGTGCAGACGTTTGTCAAATCTAATTGGACAGAGCACTTTAACATGCTAAGTTTCCTGTGTGTAAATTGTTTCTCAATGAACATGACTTATTTCCAATTTTAACTGACACATATGTACGTATTTATTGGATTCACTGTAATGTTTTTACACAAGTATATTGCCAGTTCCATCTAGCAGAAACCTTAACAGTACAAGGATGACTCCTGCGCAATATTCATAATACAAAGACATACATCCACATTGCCATGACAGACAAAGAAGAGCTTAAGGATAGTTTCAATTAAGTTGCAGAATGTCCCCAATTCTCCACTTTTACTAGGCCAGAGAGCACTTGGAGCCTTTTCAATTACAGATCCAAGGAGCAAGTAACAAGCTATCAGAAATCAGCACTGTGGCCTGCCTTTGGACAGAATCGCTATGTGATGTCAAGCACTCAAAATCCTATGAAACAAGATGAGAAACAACACTTTTCGTTCTGCTGGCATCAAGATTTTTCCACACACTCCATCCAATCATTCATTCATAACTTCCCAGTTGTAGGGTCCTCACCGTATCTATGCATCCTCTCAAACATTTAGCATTTGTTTGTAGGGAGAACATTCAAATTCTTCTCTTCCAACTAATATTATTCTCCTAGTTATACAAAGGAGTTGCCAACTTAACAAAGCAGTTAATGAATGCAATCTGTCTTGAACAGTGTCATCCCTTTTGACCTTCTCTGTCTTCACTCCCCTTCTGACCTCTTCCATCATTCTTAATTTTGTAGGCTATTCATTGGATTCTTGACTGCATTTTAGCTCTTCTTCTCTTCATTCGTCTATGCCTTTCCCCTAGACCCCACCCCATCTCTTCCAGGTATTTTAGTGTACTGAATTTTGATATTTAATGCATTTTTGTTAGCTACCTTCATCCTGCTATGTGTAAAATACCAGGGCTAATTCCTCATATCAAACTGCAACTTAGTTCAAACTCTTCAAAAACACTGAAGAGAAAAATGCTTCCCACAACATAATGAGTAACCAAATAACATCTGTAATTTTCAAAATTAAAAAAGATTGTTTAAGCAGAGGGAGACTCGAGACAGGTAGTCAAATGACCAAATTTGCTTATTTACTTAGAATCTCATTCACCTGCTTTAAACTTCAGATAATGTGATAAAGTAATACTCACTGCTTCCCTATGACCTATATGTGTCTCTCATCTCACTGTCTCTGTCTCTCTTTCTCTCTTCTTTCATTACTTTCTCCCTTCTTCCTCCCTTAGTCTCTTTCAAACAACCTATTTTCCTTTGGTCACTATTGAAAGACCAAATACTCTTCCTTCATATGTGAGAGTGAGTTTCATTCAGATACCATCTCTATGTTGTTAAGTCATTAAATAAAATAAAACAATAGGCATATATTTACCACCCCAAACATTAAGCCAAGTAAGTCCTACATGTGAGTTCACCAAGTGAAGAATGAACAAATAGCCACAACCTGAGGGAAATTCTTTCAAAATAAATCTGCCAACGTACGTATTTAAAATAGAAAAAGGACATGTACTAATAATGTTTATCAACACAGACATGAAAATCATGAAATATTAAGAAACTGAATTCAGTAGCATATGTGACATAAACATGTGTCTTTGCACGTGTGTGAGTGTGTATGTGTGAGTGTGTGTGTGTGAGTTTGTTATACAGGAACCCCATCAGTGAGAGACAGAGAAGCCACATTCTGAGAGGTCAAATAGGCAGTCTTTATTAGAAAGTCAGTGGCTACAGGCAGACTAGCATCGCAAAGAATCTTACAGTCCTGAATGCAATTATTATAAAGCTTATAAGGGCAAGCAACACATCAAGGCATATGTCACATGGCATGGGAACAAACAAAGCTTGTTCTACTGGAGCAAGCTATCTAGAGAGACAATCAAGAGCAAGTATTCACTGGAGGAAACTTTCCTAGAGCTATGCAACTTATGACACACCTGCAATTCAAAGAATATCACCTCTATATTTCTTAATAGCACATAACACAGCTGCAGATCAAAGAAAGTCCTGTATTACTTCTAGACTTCTTGGAACTAGGTGAAATTCCTCATCATCTAATAAGATGCTAAAATGGTGATGAGGACAAGATGGCAATACTTAGATCCTGTATTCATATTTCATATGAAAGGGCAAGATCTTTTGCATCAATTATAGATCTATTATAATAATTCACCACAATCATTCATAACAATGAATACAAACTAGATGTGAATGATAAAAGCTAAAAGGAAAGTGATACAAAATAGAAGTAAAATGATGCAAACTAGAAATAAAATGTTATAAACTAGAAATTCAGAAAAAAATTGAGTATTTTAGCCCTCATGATGACAAGAAAAAAAAATATTGATGAAGAAATGGAAGGAAAGTTCTGTTAAAAGTCAAGAGCAAATATAATAGCAGGCCATGAAATTCTGATACCTCTTCTGGGAGCCAGGAACACTATCTCACCATGTCTCTGAGAAACCAAGATCTCATTGCACTTACTCCCTATCTGAAAATCTTAGCAGAAATTAGACACAAATTATTACTGGTAACAAGGGAGTCCAGCAGGCTGTTCAATATACCAAAATCAATAATTTCCCTGAAAATTTGTACTGATCAAAAACTATCAGAGAAAAGGTACTCATTTACTATAGCAAAAAGAACATTTAAAGAGAGAAATATATATATAACAAAAAAGTTCAAAGCTTTGTGTAAAAAAATTATAAAATATTATGAAAAATTAACATGGAAAAATTAACATGCCCAAATGGGTAAAATACTCAGTGCCATAAACTTTGCAATATGCTCCATTAAACAGAATAACATTCTAAATCCGAGTAATACCTTTACCTTTAATTTTTTCAGCTCTTCTGGAAGTTCTCATAGAAAAACATAGTCAATATACTTTTTGTTATTGTTGTTGTTATGTATCAGCCCTGGGCTTGAACTCAATGCCTATGTGCTATCCCTGAGCTTTTTTGCTCAAGGTTAGCTTTCTATCACTTAAGCCACACCTGCACATCTGGCTTTGAACCCTGATCCTCAGATCTCAGCCTTCTGAATAGGTAGGATTACAAGTATGAGTCACAGGCACCAGGCCAATATACTTAAAAAAGAAAAGGCATAAGGAAGGATTGTCCTATCAAAATCACTGGTTTTCTAATAAACACTCCCAATTTGATCTCTCAAAATGCGGCTTCTCAGTATCCCATGACTGAATTCCCAGATAACAGACTTTGTTATCACATTCTACTGATTAAGGCTAGGTATCCCTTGCTTAGTACTATGTAAGAGACAAATGGGAAAATGGAAAGACTGGAAACAAACCTACAAACAACTAAACAAGGGTAGGAATGGAGCAAATATTCCATTGAAAAATAAAATCTAGCTAAATTAAAGGCCTAAGCACAAACATCAAGAATAATCCAAAGAAACACATACCATTATGGCCAGGCACCTATGGCTCATATCTGTATTCCTAACTAGTTAGGAGGCTGAGATCTGAGGATCTCAGTTCAGAGCCAGCCTGGGCAGAAAAGTCTGTGAGTCTGTTATCTCCAATTAATCACTAGAAAAACTGAAAGCGGTGCCATGGCTCAAGTGGTAGAGCCCTAGCCTTGAACCAAAGAGCTCAGAGATAGTGCCCAGGCCCAGAGTTCAAGCCCCATGACCAAAGAAAAAAAAATGAAAAAAGAAAAATATTATTATGATCTCTAATTTAAGGTAGGAATTTCTTTTTTAAATTAAAAATATAACTATGCGGGGCCAGGAGTTTGGCCTAGTGGTAGAGTGCTTCCCAGCATGCACGAAGATTTGGGTTCGATTCCTCGGTACCACATGCATAGAAAAAAGCTGGAAGTGGTGCTGAGGCTCAAGTAATAGAGCTCTAGCCTCAAGAAAGTCCAAAGGCAGGGCTCAGGCCCTGAGCTCAGGCCCAGGACTGGCAAAAAAAAAAAAAAAATATATATATATATATATGGAGAGAGAGAGAGAGAAAACTATGCTTAAATAACACATAGCATAAAAAATCATTACAATTTGCATTTGGGAATGTACAGTTCCATACTGTTCTGTATATTTATCAATATGCAACAGAGCTCCAGAGCTTTCAATCTTGCAAAACTGAAACTCAAAGTAACAACTCCCTGTCTCTGTCTCCCCCGTGTCTCTGACAACTACTTTTGTCACAATGCATTTGACTACTTCATATGTGCGTAGGTCATAAACAATTTGTCCTTTTCTGACTGGCTTACTCTACTTAGCACAGTGTTCTCAGTTCCTCGATGTTGTAGCATGCTATAGAATTCTCTACCTTTTTAAGGCTAGATGTACTTCTATTGTATATTTTGTCACTTGCCCATCTGAGTAGTTTGGGTTATATCTACCTCTTAACTATTGTGACAAATATGCTCTAAATGTAAGTGTGAAAACGATTCTTTCAGATTCTGCTTTGAATCCGTTTGAATACATTAGCAAAAGTGAGAGTATGGACCATGTGGTAATTCCACTTTTTTTTTTAGGATTTTTCCATACCATTTTCTCTGCCATTTTATATTCTCACCATGAGTATACGAGCATTACAATTCCTCCAACATCTTTCCTGACACTTGCTATTTGGGGAGAAAAGATTTGACGGTAAGCATCTTCGTGAGTACAAGCTATGAGATGGGTTTCTTAATATTGAAAAGGCAAAAAATAAACCCATAAAAATTCATGTATTTGACGATGTCATGATTTATAGTTATGGAATAAAAATCTTAAGAGAAGTTATTTATCAGATATTTATCTAACAGTAGGTTAGAATCTAGATTATATACAAAATCCTTACAAATAAACAGAAAGATTAAAACGCTCAATAGAAAATGACAGGAAATATGAATAGGTAGTTTAGAGAAACAGAAGCCTGACAAACACCTGAAAAAAAAAAGTTAATCTCAATGACAGATGAGGACAGAGTAAAACAAGAGTCAGTTGCTATTTCACACCTCTTATATTGTTAACGCTTTTAATATTGACAGATTTTGGGCATAGGAAGCAGAGGAATTTCAAGTACTGATGTTTGGAGCATAATTTGGTACAATGTCTTCCCAGAGCAATTTGCTAGTAATCAATGCCATTTAAAGCACATATAGACTCTTACACCTGATATTTACTGAGCATCAGTAGCAACGGGGTGTATAACAGGGAGAGACACTATAGCACTGTGTGAAATGGAAATAACCCAAATGCTTATAATGACAGAATGAGTCATAAATGGTAGCTTCATTACCCCAAAAAGCAATTAAGATCATTAAGCTAGAAATACTTGGATTACATCTCAAAAACACTACCATTATTGTTAGAAGGATGCCTATGTTATCATTATCATTAAGGCAATGTTTGGGAAACTTATAGAGAAGGAGTAGGAGGAAGGAAGATTACTTTTTAACAACTCATAGCTTTAACAACTCATAGAGAGTCAGACACGGTAGTTCATGCCTGTAATCCTAGATACTCAGGAGGTTGAGATCTGAGAATTGCAGTTGAAAGCTGGCCGAGGCACTAAAAAGTCCATGAGACTCTTATCTCCAATTAGTCACCAGAAAACTGGAAGTGGCACTGTGGCTTGAGGGGTAGGGTGGTAGTCTAGAGCTGAAGAGCTCAGGGACAGTGCCCAGACCCAGAGTTCAAGTCTCATGACAAAAAAAAGAAGAAATATCAAAGTATGCATTATGACATAATTGTATGTGTGCTTTATTATCCTCTGAATATTTATATAAATACTGCTTGCATGAGGAAGGATTGGGAGAAGGAGCATTTATAGATATCCCTGGGCTTATGTCTGATGCCTGAGGATCAGGATCTCGCTCATTGCCAAACACTCAGAATTCCTATTCACTTTATATGGAAAATAGGCTGTCATGCTTAAAAATTAATATCACTCTTCCACCATATCTGTTCTTTCATTGCTGCTTACATATTTACCTTGCTCTTTTATTCTAAACACAAACTACTGAAAGTATAGTTTAAACAAGAGTTTAACCAGAGGCAGTACAGGGAGAGTGTTGTTTTATTTTTCTAACTACAAAGATAACACTCTATTTTTTCTTTCATGTTGGTATTGCAGTTTAGTAGTTCTCTCATTGAGACTGTTATATTTTCTTCTGTTTTGGTCATAAGATGATTGTTTTGTTGGTGTTGGGAAAAAAATCTAACAGCAGCTTCTTAATTCCTGATTTGCCTGGCAAGTCTGAATGCCAATCTGACACCAACTTAACTATTCACACAATTGATATTTACCTAGCAGCTATTGTCTCTTGAGAGGAAAAATGGAATTTAATACCAACCATTACAACCAAAATACCAAGAGGTAAACTTGCAGTAGAAATTACCATGCGGGGTACATGGAGAAGGGGGCCCTTGCTGTCTTTGCGCTGAACCTGGTAAGGCTTAGATCAGCAATTTCCCCAGCTTCAGAAGAGGACGCAGGGAAACCAGGAAGGAAGTTCATAGTCCACTCTGTGACCACATCAGCATGGAGTCTGAAAGGTCTGGAGCTAGAGCCATGCTTTGAACAACTGAAAGAAGCATCTTAGTTCATTGGAGCAAACTGAAGTCAAAGTGACTAAACCTTTTCTAGACTCTGAGGTCAGACCCTAAATAAAGCTTTTGGAGCCAGTAAGAGAATTCAAGGCTCCAAGAAGATTAGAATGCGTGTGGCTAGGCAGACCAGGGAGGAGCTGGAGCCATGTTCCTTCCCACGGTGGCCACAAGGACACCATGCTTGCACATCCAGTCACAGAAGGGGATCCAAGCAGGGGCCAAGCTTTTCAAAATAAGCTGGGAATCCAATTTTTATGTAAGATCTCTTACTCTGAAATGCTCAAAATCTATTCATATGAGCCAAACAAAACACATATGTGAGCCCCACTGCAATACTATTTTTGTGGCGTTCACTACAAAGAAATGGATCTTGGGACTTCTTCTGGCCAATTTTTATGGCTCTTGATTTTAGGAAAAGAAAAAGAGTTTCTGTTCAAAGCTATTCCCAAGATTTGAGACACTTGAGATTAAATATTCCCACTGTCTAGATCTGTTTTGAGGAGAGGCAGCTGTTGAATTAGTTTGTACTTTTGAAGAGTACAAAGAACAGAACTACCCACCTGGCCAAGGAGAATACAAGTCAAGAATCTATCACAAGGAGAAGGAAGCTGACGATCCTGTTTTTCTACATCTCCTTCATGTTGCCCTCCGGTTTCTACCAAATTCTCTCTACTGCCTAGTCTCTCACATCTGCAAAACTGAAAGTAGAGCTGTGGTTCAAGGTAGAACACTAGCTTCAAGCACAAAAACACAGGACAGCACTCAGTCCCAGAGTTCATGCCCCAGAACTGATATTAATAATAACAATATCCACAACAACAATAATAATCATAATGACAGAATAATTTATCTTAATTAATTGTTCATTTCCATTTTAAAAGTGTACTTTTCAATGAATTATTAAAAATGTTAAGTAAACCAAATAGATCATGATATGGGGAATGGACAGTTATGACATATAATGTGGAGCTTTTAGTTTCAAGCTTGAAAAATAGTGGGGGCCAGGAGTTTGGCCTAGTGGTAGAGTGCTTGCCTAGCATGCATGAAGCCCTGGGTTTGATTCCTCAGTAGCATTTACATAGAAAATGCTGGAAGTGATGCAGTGGCTCAAGTGGTAGAGCTCTAGCCTTGAGAAAGCCTGAGGACAGTGCTCAGGCCCTGAGTTCAAGCCCCAGGACTGGCAACAAAACAAAACAACGAAAAAATAGATGGTGGTGATGTTGCTCTACAGAGCCTGAATTCAATCTGTGTCCAGATTGAATCAGTATCCTCTTCAAGTTTCATATTAAAATTAAACCTCTAATGCAACAGTGCTAAGGGGTGGGGCCTTTGGGAGTAGATGAGGACATGAAAGAGATTATCTCCTAAAAACAACATCAAAGTCCTTTTAAGAAGGCTTTACACTGGACCTGGCCACTTTGCCCTGTCCAGCCCTCTGCCCCATGAGGACACAGTACTTGTCCCTTCCACAGGCTACAGCATGATGAGGCACCATCTTGGAAGTGGATAGAACAAACCTTCATTGCACACAAATCTAAGGCTTCCAGAACCAGGAGAAATAAATTTCTATCTTTCATTATTACTTGGTCTCTAGTATTTCATAGCCATAACACAAACAGACTAAGATACCAAGATATGAAACAACTTTTTTCTCTAGATGCTATTTTTGTTGTTGTTAGTTTTTCTTTTTGGATTTTGTGTCAGTGTGGGTATGAGCTAGTACTGAGACTTGAACCCAGGGTCTGAGTGATGTCCCTTAGCTTTTCTGCTCAAAGTTTATGCTCTGCTACTCAAGCCACATCTCCATTGGGGGGGTGATGCTTAACTGGACATAAGAGTCTCATGAACTCTCTTGTCCACGCTGGCTTCAAACTGTGATCCTCAGATCTCAGTCCCCTGAGTAGCAAAGGCTACAGATGTGAGCCACCAGCACCCACCCAGCAAATGCTTTTGTTGTTGTTTTGTTTTGTTTGTGTGTTTTGTTTTAAGTTAGGATAACTCAGTAATATGACCCATCTACCATAGAAA
The DNA here is from genome assembly GCF_031878675.1 of Megascapheus bottae. Lineage (NCBI taxonomy): Eukaryota > Metazoa > Chordata > Mammalia > Rodentia > Geomyidae > Megascapheus > Megascapheus bottae. The sequence goes on along the minus strand of NC_143517.1, from coordinate 8,184,678 downwards.
TTCAATACTACAGAGAAACTCTGCTTTAATCTGACCCAAATGTCCCCCTAATTCTTGAATCCTTTCATTCTCTGGGGTTCCTTCTGATCCTGAGGTTCCATTATTCGAATGGGAAGTGTCCTTAGCTACATCACACCTGACTGTAATACTGCTTTGGCATTAGCAACAGACCTCTTCTTTTCTCTTTTCTTATGCTTCCCCCCCGAGATAACACAGTAAGGATATGATTTGACACTCAGCTTGTTAAGATGAACAATGGATAATTTGACTGCCAATCAAGTAGAGAAAAATGTTCTCTACTTTTTAAATCAGTCACATATTTGTCAAATCACTTCATTCTGCTGCTCAGATATAGTTCAAGCTATAAGGATCCCTGGAGTTTTAAAGTCTCATTGCTTTTTAATGGTCTTGGGAAACCTAATCCCAAATCAACTTGATCTTGAAAGTGATACCTTCATTCAAAGAAAAAAAATGTATCAAGTACCCGCTATATATCAGTACGAGCATCTCTACCTGGGGAATTAAACAGAGACACCTGTAGGTCGCCATCTTATGACTAGAGAAGGAGAAATTCACTACAAATTTCAACCTGTGATGGAATAACATTAGTACTTACAAGAATCTGTGCATCCAACTTTAACAAAATGGAACAAGTAACAACTACATAACCAACTTTCAAATGATATTACTGCAAAGTGAGCAAACAATATCCCACATATAGGGAATTAAACTTTATAAAATATGAACAATGTTTTTATACTTTATAAAACATTGCTGAGATGACCAGGAGGGTGGCCTGGTGGTGGTAGCGTCCTTGCCTAGCATGCATGAAGCCCTGGGTTTGATTACTCAGTAGCATGTGCACAGAAAAAAAGCTGGAATTGGTGCTGTGACTCAGAGTGGTAGGCCAATAGCCTTGAGAAAGCCCAAGAACAGTGTCTAGGCCCTGAATTCAAGCTCCAGGACTTGCAAAACAACAACAAAAACATTGCTGAGGGAAATACAAGGCCTGACCACTAAATAGGGTGATGTACTATGCTCATGGACTGAAAGAAACAGTTGTAAAACCTGTCAATTCTATTGATCTATAGATGAAATGTAGCGTAATTCAAATCTCAGCTAGGATTTTGTGTAGAAATTAATAAACTTATTCTAGTATTCCTGAACAAAAGCAAAGAATTTAGACAAAATAATTACAGAAAAGAACAGAATTAGAGGATATACCTTTTGGTTTCAAGATCTATCATAATGCCATGGTAGTCAAGACACTTGAATGCTAGCATGAAGAGAGAAACATTGATTTGTGGAACAAAGAATGACACAGGATTCAGAAATATATCCATGTAGAAGCAGACATTAATTTTTTCACTACTCTGTAAGATGAGTAAGTGGAAAAACATTGTCCCTTCTGCATACAATGCCAGAACATGTTGGATATTTACTTCTGAAAATATATATATATATATACTTTGGATGGCACCACACATATATATTAATTAGACATGTACCCAAGATCTGAGTCTACTTTCTAAAATCATAAACTATTTGAAGAAACCTGAGTGTATTCACAAGTCTGAACTAGGCAAATATTTCTCAAATATGACATAAAAAGCATAAGGTATGAAACAAACACTGTAGGTTTCATCCAAAGAAAAATGTTCTTCAAAAGACATAGTTAAGAATATAAAAGGGAGCCCCACCCAATACTATGAGAAAATATTCACAATGTGCTTTTTGTATCAAAAGACATGCAAATATAATATATAAAGATCTTTTACAAATCTTTTGCAAAAAGATAAACATGCCAATTAAAATGGGTACAAGTCTTTAAATAATGAGTGACCAAAAAGCAGATGAAAAACACTCTCAAAATCATTAGTTATCAGGGAAATGAAATTAAAATTATTAAAAATTTAAAGTCACTAGAGCATATGTTCATTGTTTGATTTTAAATGCTAAAGTTACTTTCAAAGGAAATTGTGATTGGGGGCCAGGTTAGGCATAAAATTTTAAGAGATTCTCTCTCAGTCAATGGCTAGGTGAAATACTACCTGCCTGATATTCAAATGACAAGAAGGCACAAGTAAGTGAATCACAGCCTAGATCAGCTCAGGCATAAAGGGAGACCTTACCTCAAAGCAAATCAGTGGAAAACGGGATTGGTGTTATGGTTCAAGTGATAAAGCCCCAGTTTAAAAAAGTGTGAGCCCTGAGTTCAAACTTCAGTAATTCCCATACAACTTAAAAAATAAAATATTTCATTGGCTTGGCACGTTCACAGTGAAATATTTATATTGACAGGAAAAGATGCTGAGCTGGAGAGATATTTAGAAATATGTAACCAACACATGAAAGATAAGTCATGGAGTGGATATATTTTCCAAGCAGGATGTGTAATTTGACGTAGATGAACCACAGAATGCAACTATTAAGCATCTCCACTAAAGAAAAAGCCAGGGCCAGGGGCCCATGGTTGATGCTTTTAATCCTAGCTACCCAGAAGGCTGAGATCTGAGGATCACTGTCCAAAGCTAGCATAGCTAGGAAATCTCTAATTAACCACAAAATCTGGAAACAGAGCTGTGGCTCAAGTGATAGAACGCTAGCCTTGAACACAACAAGATCAGGGACAGTGCCCAGGCCCTGAGTTTAAGCCCCAGAATTAACATTTTAAAAAAAGTAAAACTAAAATAAAATAGAGACCCAAATAAAGAAAAGTGAGCAGAGTAAGCAGAACCAACCCAAAAGGCTGCAGAAACCAGCATCAAGTAGAAGATAAACAGAGGACAAGGGCTTGCAGAACTGTAAGCAACAAGCCCTGAAATGGAATTGTTGCATGCTCCTCTCAAATACGCCTGCTGACTTCAGTGTCATTTCATTGTCCTGGCGAGAACAAAAGCAAATTTTCAGTGAAGTAAGGAATTCATAGGAGATAAAAGGAAGGCAGCCCAGAAAGTGAAACTGTTCTTCAGATCTTTAATCTAAGCGGGAGAAAAGGAATTAGGAAGACATTGGACAGGGAAAAGAATTGCTATAAACTTAGAGAATGCATTTGTAATCATAATAATAACCAAGGAGAAAACAAGCAAGCCATATGCTTATGAAAATATGTACAGTTTAAGCAGCAATAAAAAGGCAAAACTTGACAATACTCAGAGGAAATGAGGAAATAATTAACTACCCTCTCACAGAAATGAGAAAACTGTTTCCCTCAGACCCCATGTCACATGTCCTAATGTCTTGTATGTGTGCCTATCTTATGGTCTAAGAGAGCATTCTCTTTGATCATGGCTGTCCCCAAGTACCAGCCAAGTCCCTTTCCTATGTCTTGTTTCCCTTCCACTTCCCTCCATCCTGTCCCACCCAAGACTTCCACATAAAATTCATTTCCCCTGCTGCCTCATCCTCCAGAAACTCTTGCTGATTCTCTTACCTTTCTCTCTCTCTCTTCTCATTCTCTTCCCTCTCCATTCTCCCCTCCCTTCTCCCTCTCCCTCTCCCTCTCCCTCTCCCTCTCCCTCTCCCTCTCCCTCTCCCTCTCCCTCTCCCTCTCCCTCTCCCTCTCCCTCTCCCTCTCCCTCTCCCTCCCTCCCTCCCTCCCTCCCTCCCTCCCTCCCTCTCTCTCTCTCTCTCTCTCTCTCTCTCTCTCTCTCTCTCTCTCTCTCTCTCTCTCTCTCTCTCTCTCTCTGTCTCTCTGTCTCTCTCTCTTTTTCTACCAGTCCTGGGGCATAAACTCAAGGCCTCAAGCTCTCTCTGAGTTTTTCCACTCATGCTTAGATGGCTGGTGCTCTACCACTTGAGCCACACCTCCAGTTTCAGGTCTTTTCTGGTGAAAAGGGTCTGGAAGATTTATCTGTCTCTGCTGGCTTTTCTATCCTCATATCTTAGCCTCTTGAGTAGCTAGTATTATAGATATGAGGTTACCCTGTAACTAACTCCTTTTATTCATAGACTCCTCCCTGTCATTCTGCCCCAACCTAAGACTCTCCTTCCTAGCTTCTCCAGTTGTCTGAACCCTTCCTGCTGTAAAAACAGTAATCTGGGCTGTACAACTCCAGAACATATTACTTTCCATAAGTTTCCCTGCTATATTGGAGATTAATGCTGCATAATAAACTTCAAATCAGACAACATTTGATGACATCCCTGAGTGTGTCATCTGGAAGTGTGTCATCTGGAAGTTCTCTTGTCTAAGAACATCTCATTATTGTTTTGTGAAGCTTATTTCTTCTTGACATTATTCAAAATCGATCTACAATAGATTTTTAGATAGAACACTCTATCCAAGTAAGATAGTCTATTTCGTTCAACAGTTATCACAATGCTCATTTCCTTTTATTATTTGAGCATTCTGTTCCAGCAGCCAAAATGTAGCTCCAAAACAAGGATATGATAATCCAGAAACTGAAAGTCAATTTGCCTCAAGAATTCAAACTTGATAGAAGAGATTTGTTTTCTTAAAGAAGTCACTAATTTAAGGTTGTAAGAAGACACACTATAGTCCAGTTGTCCCAGAATAAAGAATTTTAAAAGTAACAAGAGAAAACTAACTCATCACATGTAAAAGAACACCTCTCCAGCCCTTATTAAGACTGTTTCAAGGTTTCTCATTAGAAATGTTGGAGGCCAGACAGAAATGGGATGGGATCTTATGTTCAACATACTAAGAGATGGAAACTTCCAGAAAAAAAACTTCTACGTGGGAAAACTGTCACAAGCTGAAGGAACATCCACCACCAGTGACCTACCTTACAATAATTATTAAAATGACTCTTTCAAAGTCAGACAAAAAGATGTGCAACACAAAAGCATAAACAAACAAAGCTTTCTGCTCGTATCAAATATACAGATGGATACAGAATACTGTAATGTTGTGACAGTACAACACAGATTATCTTTCAATTTTAGAATTGGTTTTAAAGATAAACTATCACTACAGCAATCTGCAATATTTGTGACATCAGTAGCAAAAAGGGTGTGCAGTGAAATGTAAGTGATTATTCACTTACAAAAAATCTTATAGGGCCGGGAGTTTGGCCTAGTGGTTAAAGTGCTTGCCTAGCATGCACGAAGACCCGGGTTCGATTCCCTGGTGCCACATATATAGAAAAGCCAGACGTGGAGCTGTGACTCAAGTGGTAGAGCTCCAGTCTTGAAAAAGCCCAAGGAAAAGAGGAAACATGTTTTCCTTGTTCTTGATCTTAGTAGGTGGTCTTGGAGCTCCTCATCATCCAATGTAATGTCACCTATAAGTATTTTGTAGTTATTCTTTATCAAGTTCAGAAAGTATTTCTTTACTCATACCTTACTGTGTATTCTTATTATGGCTGAATGGATGAGTGAATGTTGGATTTTCTCAAATAGCTTCTTCTGTATCCATTTATATGATTATATGAGTGTTTTGCTTTAGCCTAATGATATGGTGGATCACAGAATGGATGTTTTTCATGAGTATGTGAGGCGGGGGCTTGAACTCAAACAAGAAAAATGAATTGGCAACCAATTATATCCATTTTTGTTTGGAAAAATTATTCATTTACGCCAGACGTTGGGGCTCAGGCCTGTAATTCTAGCTACTCAAGAGGCTGAGATCTGAAGATTGAGGTTCAAAGCCAGCCCAGTACTAAAGTCTGTGAGACTCTTATCTCCAATTAACCACCAGAAATGGTAGAGTGCTAGCCTTTGGTTGAAGAGCTTAGGGGCAGGATCCAGGCTGTTCAAGCACCACCACTGATCAAAAACAACAACAAATCTTCATTTATCTCCAATTTTGAAGGCTAATTCCATAAAATTAAGTATTAAATTAGGTATTTCTTTCTGGTCCTTGTGATTGTGTAGTCCTTGGGGACATGTAAATTGTAAATTTTACATTTGCTACTCTCTTAATAAGGTTTTTTCCTTCTGACCTCTTTTAAGATATTGCTTTATGTTTGACTTCCTGTAGTTTGAAAATAGTACGCACAGATGTGCTGCTTTAATACATAGTTATCCTGCTCAGTGTTTTGGGGCTTTATGTATGTGTGATATAGCACTTGAAATTAACTTAGAGATGTTTTCAGTTATTAAGTATTTCCCCCATTCCTTTCTTCTCCTCTTAGAATTCTCATTACACATGTATTGCACCTTTTATAACTGTGCCACAGTTCTTGGGTACTATGGGGAGTTGCATTTCAATCATTTTTTTCTCTTTGCTTTTCAATTTGCTAATATTCCATCAAGTTCAGACATATATTACCTCATTCATGTCCTTTCTACCAACAAATGCATCAAAAGTCCTCTTTATTTCTGTAGTGGTTTTGACTCGTAGCCTTTGCTTTGGTTCTTATATTTTCTCTCTGCTGACACAGTCCATCTCTTCTTATGTCTTATCTATTTTATCTATTAGAGATCTTAATAAATTTAAATTCCTAGACCAATAACTCCAAATGTCCCTCAGATAGTTGAGTCTGATTACAACGCTTTATCTGCCTTATTAAATCATTTTGACCTTAGTATATTTTGTGATTTTCCTTTTTGGTAACCAGGAAAGAGGTATTAGATAAAAGAAACTGCTGCCGGGTCCTGATGTGTTTTGCCTCCAGGGGTCACCAGAGTTTTCATTTGCTAATCCACTCATTCATCTGTGCCTGGTATATGTTAGGAGAGGGCATGTAAATTAAAAAGGGTCCTTCTAAGATGAAGAACCTACTGACCACGGAGGGAAAAACTCCTCCATGAGTCATCCTGAACCAGCATGGAACTGGCTAAACCAAAGCTTTCTTCCCCCACCTTTCATGGACTTGAACTCAGGGCTTGGACACTGTCCCTAAGCTTTTTTTATTCAAGGCTGGTACTCTACCATTTGAGTCGTATCTTCACTTCAAGCTTTTTGCTGGGTAATAGGAAACATGACTATCATGGATTTTCCTGCCTGGACTAGCCTCTAGCTATTACTATCCTCAGATCCCAGTCTCCTGAGTAGCTAGAAGACCCATGTTCAATTCGGCTACTATGTGACTTGGTGATCTTGAGAATGTTAGCTGTTACTGGGCGCTGGTGGCTCACACCTACAATCCTAGCTACTCAGGAGGCTGAGATCTGAGGATCTCAATTTGAAGTCAAGTGTGGGTAGAAACATCTTATGAGACTCTCATGTCTGATTAACCACCAACAACAATAAAAAGCAGGAATCAAAGGTGTGGCTCAAATGGTAGAACACCAGCCTTAAGAAAAAAACTAAAGGACAGTGCCTAAGCCTTGAATTCAGAGAGTGGGGAGTAAGGGGAAAGGGGAAGGAAACTCAGAGTAAAAAAATAATAAATAAAAAATAAAAATAAAAGAAACTGCTATTTATAGGCATTTAATAACAATGATAATAATAATATTAATACTACAGTTCTATGATGTCTGTCCTTCAATGAGCCTTCAATGCTATGAACTTTACGTATGGTTGAGTTGCCACATACCCAGCCTCCTTGATGAAACGGTGTGTAGAGTAGGCTATAACTTGGTATCTCCCTCCAGTAAGTATGTCTCTATAAAGCATTAGCATGAGTTGGGTGTCTGTGTCATCCTAGCTACTCAGCAGGCTGAAATCTGAAGATCACCTTGGTTCAAAGCCAGCCTGGGCAGGAAAGTTGATTAGACTTTTGTCTCCAATTAACCAACAAAAAGCCAGAATTGGAATGTGATTCAAGTGATAGAGCACTAGCCTTAAGCAAAAGAGCTCAAGAAGAATGGCTAAACCTCAGGTTCAAGCCCCAGGACTGTCACAAAGAAACAAACAAAAACACTCGCATGTTAGTTACTAGTTAACTAGCTTCTCCTGTACTAGGCAGACTTTAAGAAAAACAAACTAATAGTTCTTTTTCTCCCCTGCAGGAGACACAAAAGAATGTTTCTCCAATATTCACTGTGCTAACTAAGTCTGCTCTGAGCTATAAAGCTCACAGAAGTGTGACTAGATTAACTAGCTCTTGTATGACTAAATTAACTTTAGCTTGTTCACACTGAGTCTCCAGGAATTTATCAGTTGTACTTCAGGTCATTCTGGCATCCTATCTTCATACTGGCTCTCTCCAAAATTCAGATTCATAAGTCTCAGCTCCAGCAAGCCATGAGTCTGCATTTACCAATCTTCTCCTTCCTGGCAAGAACTTTCCCTAGAGCTCTCCCTCCCTGAGGGATCTAAAAAGAGTTATTGGCTTTTCAGTTTGATGAGGTTTTTACATGCTACCTCTGCAGGATTTTTGTGCCTTTCTTATATAATTTTGTAAACCTATTTTGATTTCTTGCATGTATCCCAGTTGTATGGGAACATAACTGTAAGCATAAATACATAACCTAGTCTTTAGATTTCATTCTGGGTTTTGTTGAGAGTGGGGGTGTTGCCAGTTATAGGACTTGAACTCTGGGTTCTGGGCACTGTCCCTGATTTTTTCTTTTCTTTTTTTTTTCTTTTTGCTCAGCACTGATACTCTGCCACTTAACCCATAGCTCAACTTATGCATGTGTGCAGGTATGAATGTATGTGTGGGTGCTGGTCCTGGGGCTTAAACTCAGGACTCAGGCTCTGTCCTTGAGGCTACAGTTGAGCTCTGGCTCTACTTCTGGCATTTTTGGTAGCTTAGTGGAGATAAGTGTCTTAAAGACTGTCTTGCCCTAGCTGACTTTGAACCATGATCTTCGGATGTCCTCAGCCTTCTGAATAGCAAAGATTATCGGCATGGGCCACCAGCATTCAGTGATATATTTTCTAAAGACAATTCTACTGAGTAACTACTCTGTACCCTGTGTTGTATATCACATGCAAAGGAATTTCCTTAATAACCTGGCAACTAGAGACATTGCATTTATTCCAGTGACTTATTAATGCTCAAAACTTGTCTATACCTCTCTTCTGGCACTCATCCAATTGTGGAAATTGTTTCCTTGGCACATGTCTTCATTCATTCCTTCAATTACAGTTTGGGGGTATCTTTTATGCAGGTCTCAAAGGCAGAAAATAGAATGCAAAACAAAATCAAGTTGTTAAATACATTTGGTATCCAAAGCAGACACATAATTTTTAACATGACTATTTCTCTGTTATGGCTGGTAAATTCCTCAAAGCAATTCCAAAAGTCATTATTGAAATCAAGCTGCAAATGAGATTCTGTACAGATGTACTCACAGCAATGTCTTCTTTTCATCTATTGAGTTATGATTTTTTATTGTCTCATCATATATACTTAGTATTGAAATTGATCTTTTCCCTGTCTGAGAGCTGAAGCTCATATTTATGAAGCTTCTTCTTCATTCCTTCCAAGTTTATAGTATGTAGAATGTATGTCTGATATTCTGCCCTTAATTTACTTCTCTTTCTCTTAAACACTCACATATATACATTCAAATATATTTTCTATGTCATTTAAACTCAATGTTAGGCAACTCTGTACCAAATTACCTTTCCTTTCAAGGATCCTATTCTGTTTCTATATTTTTCAAAATACAAAAGTTAATTCAAAGTAACTCCATTTCTAATTGCCCTGCTATGATTTTGCGTCCATCTGAAAAGAATCTCTTAACAATGATACTTCACAGTAACTTGCCTGGCTCACAGAATCCCATTTTGCAAAGTTTGCACTTTAGATTGTAACTGAAAACAGGCAAACAGGCAGGTAATCACTGTATCTGGCTCAACTCCAAATTTCTAAAATGTTAGAACATGATGCTTTTTGCCAAAACATTACACAATCACCAGGGTGCAGAACTGTGTATCTTCCACTCCTGCAACTTCACTGAGAAAGAAAGAGGAGAGAGAGAGAGAGAGAGAGAGAGAGAGAGAGAGAGAGAGAGAGAGAGAGAGAGAGAGAGAGAGAGAGAGAGGAGGGAGAAGCAGATTTTCTGCAATAAAATATGTGTGGGGGGGTGGCAGCAATGGGAGGAGAGGTCAGGAGTTGAAACCTGAAAGAAATCATTCAGTTCAGTCATCTTCCATCTAGGAAAGGATGGGAAAAAGATATCTGAACTTCTTAAAACTCTTGCTCCTAGAACATCTACGAACTGCATTAACACACTCACCATCAGGCCTTCCTAAATCATATTTGGTCTCTGGGCTTAATCCCTCTGGACTAAGACTTGGCACCCTAGAATCAGAAGAAGATGGGGTCTGGATCCCCAAAAACCAGAACTCTGTAGATTAAATATTTTAAGACGGGAAAGGTCTTTTTCCTTGTTCTGAGGCTGATTTCTGAAGCAGTCTTTTCCCAAATGAGGGAACTATTCGTTCTTGATAAATATTTAAAAGAATGTGAACAAAACGTCTGCCTTACAATTCACTGCTATAGTTAAAATACAAAGAAATGAACACAGAAATATATGACATTTTCTCAGCAATGGTTGCTCACACTTGCAATACCAGCTACTCGGGAGGCAAAGATGTAGAAGATGGCAGTTCAAAGCTCATCTGGGTGTGGGAGTGAGGGAAGAGGTAAATACTTGAGATCCTATCTCCAGTTAGCCAATAGAAGTCCAGACCAGAAGCATGGCTCAAGTGTAGAACGCCAGTCATGAGCAACAAAGGCAGATGAGAGCTCAGGGCCTTGGTACAAGAAACAAAGAAAGAAAAGAAGAAAAAAAGGAAGGAAGTTAGGAAGGAAGGAAGAATGGAAAAGGATGGATGGGGAGGGAAAGGAAAGGGATGACAGAAAAGAAAAGCCTTCCAGACTGGGTGGAGGAAGGTAACAGGAAAAGGCTCTTCATGATTTAAGGTATGAAAACAAAGTCTATTTCCCACCACTTCCTTTCAGCTAATGGACACACATTTTTGAGTACTATGAGCATCCAGTTTGGGATTCGTCCTCTTTCATTTCTCTTGAAATTGGGGGAGAGGGGAATCTCTCTTTTTATCACCTCTGACTTTTAAACAGCCACTGAGAATACGTCAACGTCACAAAATAATAATAATAGTAATAACACATATAGAATCCTACCAGGTTTGGGATGGATGCAAGCGAGAAATCCTTCCTATAAAAGCCAGAGACTTGGCATTGCCTGCCTTGATTGCTTGGAAGTTCTGCACTTCCATTTTGTTTTCCTATCAAGATACTTGAGAGTTGGGGTTTGTTGATCTTTAAGGTGCAGCCACACTTAAGCTTTTATGGCTCCAAGATTGCAAGGGGCCCTCTGTCAGTAACACGTAGTGTGTCTATTTCTCACAGGCCCTTTGGCTCTCAGGAATACATTAGCTTAAAGTTCACGGGTGATCTCTGGTATGCAAGTGGTCTTTAATTTTAGGCAAGATTTTCCTGTCTATACTGCAGAGGTCAGCTTCTCTACAAACCGTGGCTACAGGGGGAACCTGTGTCCAGAGGAGAAAAAGAAAGCTCTCTTTTACCTAGGGGAGGGACATCACCAAAGCCCCTGGTGGAAAGAGCCTAAAAGGTCAAAGAGGAAATACTGGCAATTTGGCTAACTGAATGAAGTTGGCTCCCTAGGCCTCATTGGCGGCTCGGGACACAGGTGGTCCGCTCAGGGTGCCATCTTCAGCAGCCCTCGCAGAGACCCGCAAGGAAAGGGGTACCCCACACCGCCCCCCACCAACCTCAAGCGTCCAGCCGACGCAGGGGAGCACTGCCCTCTAGCGACCAAAATGGGGCGGTGCGGCTCGGCCGGCCCTCGGAGGAGCCGCTGGGCTGCGGGTGCCCGCGAGGGCGGACACACCGTGAAGGTTCTCTGTCCTTTGCAAGAACACGCCACGCCCCGGTAGAGCCTTAGCTCCACACCCAGGCTTCCCACCACTGTCTGTGATGCCCACCCATCCTTAGCGCCAAGGAGAGATTCCGTAAGAGAGCAGTCCCGTGGGATAAAGGACGGACAGACAGATCCAATGGAGAGGGATGGCATCCCTGGGCGGGAAAGTCCGTGACATTCTTATTTCCAATGATCCAGCAAAGAGCCGGGAGTGGAGCTGTGGCTAGAGCGCTGGCCTGGAGCACAAAAGGCCCGGGGGCGGGAGGGGGGACAGCCCCCTGAGTTCAAACCCAGGACGGGCACCCAGGACAAGCGGGGCGCGGGGATGGGTGACAGGGGGCTCCCACACTGGGTGGGAACTTGCAAGAGGCTCTGCTTCTGGACGCTGCTCGGAATTGGGTCCCCGTGCTCCACGCGGGAATCCGGCTGGACCCACGCGCGGCAGGCTGTCTGCCCTGCCGAGCGCCTGGGCTTCCTCGAATGCTTGGGGTGCGCTGATGTCACCCCCAGGACAACCCCCGGATACCTTGGGCCTCCCACCCTTCCCCGGGTGTCCCCAGCCGCTGAGTGGCCCGCGGTCCCGCGAGGCCCTCCTTTCCAGCCCCCGAGACTTGGATGGTTTTGTTGTGAACTAGTTTTCTTTGGTCAGGGCCCTCCATGGTCCCAGAGGAGAAGTGGAAGACTCCTCATGAGTTTCCGTCCTGCCTTCCTGTGTCCATTAACTGAGCGCCTACTGTGCGCGCGGTGAGAGGGGGCAGCGGGGAACGCAGGAGTCCGGGGTTTGGGGGGGGGGGGCGGGGGCGTGGAGGTCGCCTGATTCTTCTTTGTGCCTCCGGGGCTGGACGGGTCTGCGAGGGGAGATGGGAAGCCCAGGCACCTGTCCTCCTGTCCGCCTGTCCACCTGTCTCTCCAGTCCCTCCAGCCCAGGGAGCAATCGGTGACTTCCTGCTGGGACAGTTGGCTCCCCCACGCCTCCCCCACCCCCGCTCACTTCCTAACGTCCTCGGGTTCGTCACGGACCGGCGGGGCGAGCCGCCCCCCACCGCCCCCCCCCCGTCCCCGCCCCGGGGCGCGCGGCGCGGGCTGGCGTAGGGCGTGCGTCAGCGGCTGCCCGCCGGCGATTGGGGCGCGTGCGCCTCCTTCGGTTTGGGGCTAATTATAAAGTGGCTTGGAGCCCTCGCTGGCCTTGGGGACGACCAGGCAGGTGCTCTGAGCCCCGCGGCCCCGGCCCCGCGCGCCGCCCGCCACGGTGAGCTCCGTACCTGCCCGCGCACCCCGCGGGCCTCGCGTGGCTCCCCCGACGCCGCCGCCCCGCTCACACTCGGCTTTCTCTCTCCCTTCCAGACTCGAGCCCGGGACCCGATTCTCCCCGTCAGTCTGCTTCCATCCCGACCGGCGTCCACGTAAGTGACGGGGCTGCGGGGACTGGGGGGACACCCGCCTGCGCTCACGGATTGCAGGGGTGGACGCTCCCAACTCCCCCCCGAAGCCTCTTGGGGTCCCATCCAAGGCGGCGCCCCCACCCGAGCCCGTTCTCACGCTGTGGGGCTCGGGCGTTCGTTCCGGAATCCTCGCCCCCCTCCTCCTCCCAAGGCAACGGACGCCCGGGAGCAGGACGGCCCCCCCGCACCCCGTAACCCCGCGTTGGGGGCGACTGGGCGGGAATCGGGGCTGCCCTCGGATCTCCCCCGGGCCGGGGTGACTCCCCGGGGGTGGGTGGGGGTCCGGGCTCCGCCACCCCGCCACCGCAGGACGAGCTCAGCGCGCGCTTCCTCCCCGCCCGCCCAGCCCATGGCGCGGCTCCTGAGCCTCTGCACCTGGCTGCTGGCGCTGGGCCCCGGCCTCCTGGCCTCCATGAAGTCCGAATGCACCCAGGACTGCGCGACGTGCAGCTACCACCTCGTGCGGCCCGGCGACATCGACTTCCTGGTGAGTGGCGCGCGGGAGCGCATCGCCCGACGTCCCCGGACCGGGCCTCGCCCTCACACCCCGGGGTGGGCAGGCAGAGGAGGCCGGGCCGCCAACCAGGGGACTCACTCTGGTTCTCTGGTCCTGGGCACCTAGCTAGGAACAGGTAAAGGGCAGGGGCGGCCCCACACCCACCAAGTTTCTCTGCACCTCGGGGATCCAGGTATCGCCCCCCACCCCGTCCCCCATGGGTTCTCTTCAGCACCTCGGATAGCGCTGCGCGCTCACCTGGACTGTGAGCAGACACATGTCCAGTCACCCCACGTCTCACACCCCAGCCAAGGACACAGCCACCCCTCTCGTCAATGATGTGACTCGCTTTTAGTGAATGACATTTCGTCGCCGGTTTTGTCCCCTTCTGCTTTCTTTAGCTCCCATGAGCTGGGGTGGGGGAAGAGGACGGGGATGGCGGGGGGGGGGGGGGTCTCTCCTGGATTAGGATGGAGCCAGAGGGGTAGAAAGGGGATCCAGGGGAGGACGGGGAAATCTCAGAAGACGGGGAGAGGAAAGCGGTCAGCGCTGGCACGGGCGGAGTGAAGACAGAATTGGGCTCTGTCCTCTGTCCACTGCACTTTTCTAATAGCCACCGCTTCGCTCAGCCATGAGAAGGGCACAGGGGAGATGACCTGTGTCCCGAGACCAGCGTGGTACCCGGGCAAAGACAGATGACATTAAAAAGAGCAGCGGGGGGTGATGACAAAATGACTGTCGTTCTAGTCTAATCTAAGAGCTCTTGCGTTATTACCTAGGATGCTCAACTGAGTCAGAATCCCCGAATATGAAATTCTAGATGATTCCTTTGCATTACTGTTGAAATCGGTTGCAATTCTGAATTGCCTTTAAAAAAAAAAAAAGAAAGAAAGCAAGAAAGTTCGATAGTAGTAGTGAGTAATGTATTAATCCAAGCTGATTTAGGTTCCACTCGAACCTTTAAAGAAATTTAACGGTATGTCAATGCTTGAGGCAGTAACAGTGAGGAAAGGATCCCCCGTCCCCCTCAAAAATACAAAATGTGTATTTCAGGTTATCGGTTTTGTTTGAATATTTGAAGTACATGTTCTGTTTCCATGTGCTAATTTGGGCTTTGAGAAAAGACACATAGTGATGTGGCATATTTTAATTTATAGTGAAAAAATATGGTCCATTTTAAATAAGAAGAGCAGACCCTTTCACTCAACCATTTTTTTTCCTAGAGAAAACTATGAGCTTTAAGCTATCCACAAAAAAAAAATCAGTGAATATTACAAATGTAAGAATAGATCTTGGGAGCCAAGAAATGTATATACAGGGGAGACCCTACCCTCAAAATCATAGCCGACTTATTGAAAGGATATAATTTGATAATTAATATAACTGACAATTAACGATGCACATTCTACTTTATTATTATTATTATTATTATTATTATTATTATTATTATTACATTGTCTGGTGATATATAGAGGGATTACAGTTACATTCACCAGGTAGTGGGTACATTACTTCTTGAACACTGATACCCCTTCGCATGTTTTTCTCCCACTTTCCCTCTCCCTACCCATGTTTTACATTTTAAAAAAATGTATTCAAGGAGCACTTTAACTCTGCTCTAAAAATAGAAATTTTTTTTACTGTGGAAGATTTTCTTTTCTATTACTGAGGAATGGACGATGCCCAGAGTTTCTTGCAGACCAGCCAACCTTCCTAGATATTCCCAAAAATTCTGTTTTCTCTCCTTTCTCCCTTCCACTCCTCATTTCACAAAATTCAAAGTGACATCTAGAAAGGCTGCTCTTACCAAACTTTTCCTCACTGTTGTCATGGGTGTAGTTTTTCATTCTTTTTAACACAGATGATAGTATATTTGGGGCTATGTACAACTGGGTTTAAAAAAAGAGACAACCAACAATCATTTAAAAAAAATCTCTTCAGGCATTTTGAATAATGAGTAAGCAACTTATTTCATATTACGTCTTAAAATTACAGTTATTTTCTCAGTAACAAAGATTTAGTTAAAACTCATTTGCTATAATTAGAGATCTGTTTGGGGAATTCTGCTGAGATGTGCAAACACATGGGCAAATTGAGGTTGTTTAGTCAAAGACATGTGGTAAAAATCAATATACCAAGACTTTACCAAGCTTCTCCCATGTGACAGGTACTTGCACTTAGTACTGTGGCAAAGCCAAAGACACAAAGGCAGGCTTTGGCTAATGACTACGTAGAATTTACCATATAACACCTGTACCACAGACAGCAACTGGGACAAGTTTCACTAAGGATACATCAGTGGCTATAAGAACCATATATAGCATTTTAGTACGAATACATCATTCTTGTTTGTTGTCAGCATATTTTTGAAGGATTCCCAAAGCACATACACTTAAAGGCCTTTGTCATGAATACAAAAACATTCAATATTGATTTTTGGCCATGAATACATTCTAATGGAAACACAATTTCTATTTCAGTAGCTTAAGCTTTCTGTTTTAAACCTTCAGTCAGATATTATCAGGAATAAAGCAGAACCACTTTAATTAGATTCTTCCTAAAAGTTTTATATACAGATGTAGTTAGTTTTCTTAGGCATAAAGCTTAATCAGTAAGAGGTGATTAACTGCATAGTCCAAAGATTTTGTAACATGAATAAAACGTGTCCACTCATCATGAACAATTACGTGCGCATATTTAATATCAATATATCAGTACATTTTTAAATACCAAGAAAGGGCCTGTCTTTTCTGTCTAAATCAAGGAACTTAAGCACGTTTTCTATAAGTAGATTCAGATGGTTAACAGAACCACTTACATGCCGAGAAATATGGCACAGATTGTGTAAATGTTTATATGCTATTAATGCTCTTTTTACCATACATAAGCCATCTGTTGCATAGAAAAATGTCTGAAGAAGATTGTTAGAATTTATAGCCTAAGTCTCACAATTACTTGAATTTCATTATTATATATTAAAAGGAACTCATATAAGCTAATTATTCCTGTTTTTATGACTACCACTTCCATTGAAAGATTTTTTTTTCTCTACACCAGTAGCTAAATGCTCAAAAAAATCAGCATGGGTAATTTATGCATTCATGTGTGTATAATTTTCTAGCTGCTTTTACCTTTACATTGGGTAAAGACTTAATTAAATTCATTTGATTCAAGAGAAGGAAATGTGTTTTAATCAACAAAAAAACCCCAAAACATCCCTATTTATGGCCAATCGATATACCAGAATCAAAATAATTCATGAGATTTAAATTGAACATTTTTAATATCTTTTTTTCTAAATTTACCTTCAGTGGTTTTCCTTGGAAGATAAAAAATGTTTTCAGGAACACTGCCTACTGTTATAATAAAATATTAACTCTGCTAGCAGATGAATCCTATTAATACTATTTTATCGGCAAGGTTTACGTAATTAGGAAAATATCCTGAATTCGGTAAATAGAACATTTCCCCCTTTTGGTTGGTTAGAAAAACCTTAGACAAAATGATATTAGCAGAGTAAAATCATCAGTACATTCTGGAAACAGCCAACCCAAGTTGAAATTGGGAGGGATTGGAGGGATGTTCCAAAAAACTGACATATCACAGGATATTCAGTAGAGACAGTTTCTAACTGGATTCAGTTTGTTCTCCCACTTTCCTTTGGCCAGTTTTTATTTGCTCCAGTTGCCTCCTGAGTGTGATGTTATGATAGTAAGGTGAAGAGAGAATTTTAACCCTCATCTCCTGTGTGGGGATCTGGAAATATTTCTTTTCTCAATTTCTCCCTACTTTAATTCTGTTATGCTAAAATAAATCCTCACTAAAGCTTAAAAAAAAAACAAAAACAAAAACAAAGATGTAGATAACCTTCCTCTATGGGAATGAGCCTAACAAAGCAAGCCTATTGCCTGGCACCATTTCTTTACAGAAAGAAACCAGAGACTCCTCTCTTATTACTTCTGATTGTCTTCCAGGCTTGCATGCTCGAGTGTGAAGGCCATCTGCACTCTTTCAAGATCTGGGAGGCCTGCAAGGAGCTCCTGCAGGTGAAGACATCCGAGTTTCCTCAGGAAATCACCCATCCTCTGGCAGAAAGTAACAAGCCAAATGAGGGCCACTTGCTGGCCAAAAAGTATGGGGGCTTCATGAAGAGGTACGGAGGTTTCATGAAGAAGATGGATGAGCTATACCCTGCAGAGCCAGAGGAAGAAGCCAATGGAGGGGAAACCCTCACCAAGAGGTATGGTGGCTTCATGAAGAAAGATACCCAAGAAGGAGATGCCCTGGCCAATTCCTCTGATCTCCTCAAAGAGCTGCTGGGAACAGAAGACAACCCTGAGCAAGAGAACCACCACCCGGAGAGCAGTGACAACCAGGAGGACCTGAGCAAGAGATACGGGGGCTTCATGAGAAGCCTCAGGAGAAGCCCCCAGCTGGAAGATGACGCCAAGGAGCTGCAGAAACGCTATGGAGGCTTCATGAGAAGGGTGGGCCGTCCAGAGTGGTGGATGGATTACCAGAAAAGATACGGAGGCTTCCTCAAGCGCTTTGCTGAGTCCCTGCCTTCTGAGGAAGAAGGAGAAAGTTATTCCAAAGAGGTTCCCGAGGTGGGGAAAAGATATGGAGGATTCATGCGATTTTAAATAGCCTTTCCCAGCAGTAGCCCCGGGCCCTCACCAGCCTCCCCTCAGCCCCAGTGAGCAGCTGCTCTCGCTGGCCTGTGCTGCTTGCATTGTGTGGTGGCCTCTGTGGTCTGCATAATAAGATAGCCTGAGAGCTGTCATTCCAGTCTGTGTCCTCTTGCCAATCTTTGAGCTCAAGCCTGCTAAAAATAGTGTGTGTGTGTGTGTGTGTGTGTGTGTGTGTGTGTGTGTGCGCGCCCTTGTACCTATTTTTGACAAAGCATCAGCAAATGCTTCCTTGTATATAGATGTAATAAATCCCTTACCCCAACTGCATGCCCTTGTCAATGTTCTCTCTGAGCGCCCATCCCCTACCCCCTTCTCTAAGTTACTGCAGCACATTCCAGACTTGGGGACAGTGGAACTATATAGGCTTTGCACTCAGGGTTCTTCCTCTTCCAACACAGGCTGAGAATATGGGTTCATTTAATTATCTATGAAATCCTAAATAAACACATTGGGACAAAGTAAGAGTTAGAAGCCAGGCATTGGTGGCTCATGTCTGTAATCCTAGCTACTCAGGCTGAAATTTGAGGGTCATGGTTCAAAGTCAGACTGGGTAGAAAGTCTATGAGACTTTTAAACACCAATTAAATACCACCACCACCAACAACAACAACAACAACAGAAATGGAGCTGTGCCTAAGAGGTAGAGCTTAGGGACAGAGATGAAACCCCAGTCCTGGTAAAAACAAAAACAAAAAAAAAAAGAAAAAGAGGGAAAGATCATTTCACTTTATTTTACACAGGAAGAAAATGAGTCCCCAAAGGGTTAATTAGTTGGTCCAGCAGTTGAAAAATAGAAATAGGACAAAAGCCCCCGTGCTTCTTATTCCCAATGAGTATCTTTACCATTCCATTTCCACTTCTTCTATCCAGGTCACTAACACAAAATGTAAGAACTTGTGACTTTGTGTCCCTTCCATGAACTATGACCACAGTAGATTCTCAATTATCTGAAGAATGGATGTATGAATGAATGGGGTAGATGAATCAACTAACTTGACAACCAGATAATCAAGAAACAAGATTATTATTACTTTATAACAAGTTCCCGAAACACAAGGACCATATGACCACTTCTAATAATGAGAACATGTGTGACGACATTCAGATATGAGGAATAAAATATTGCCATTTTTTTCTGACTACAACTCCATATATCTCAACCCCCATCTACTAAGTCATTGTCCCAGGACCCTCACATCAGGCCAGCATTTCAGCAAAAAAGAGGATAAGCCTCTGAACAATTGAATGTCCCACCACTTGACATGTTGGCTAAGCATTTGTCCTCCATTCTGATGCAGCAGCCTGTGTCTCTCGGTCCAACTCTGCCAAGGACCTGGGATCTCTCCTTCTTTTGTAGGAGAGATGCAAGTACCAAAAGGAAAGCAGTTCAGGATGCAAGTGGCAAATAGCAGCTAGCCTGAAATGCGATTAGAGGAAACAAAGCGTGGCCTGGCTATAGTATATTTGAGTTATTAGGTGTTCCTTCAGCCTTAGCCAAGTTACTTGCAGAAAGGACAGCTCTGCATTTCCAAAATTTCTTTTTGAAAGAAACTTGAAACCTAGATTTTTAAACCTGCATATCAAGTATTTTGAAATTGATTCTATTTAAAAATAATATAATACTTGAAGTGTAGCCTAGTGGTAGAGTGCTCACCTAGCTTGCTTGAAACCCTGGGTTTGATTCCTTGGTACTACATACACAGGAAAAAAAAACAGAAGTGGTATTGAAGCTCAAGTGGTAGAGCTCTAGCCTTAAGAAAGCCCAAGAACATTGCTCAGGCTCTGAGTTCAAGCACTGGAACTGGCAAAAAAAAAAGTCTTCAAATCAGATTTGAGAAATGTAGGAGCTGATACTTTGCAAAAAGAAAAGGGAAAGTCATTAACACAATTCTCTTAACTACAGCAAAGAATTCCCAAGCTTCAGAAGCAGGAACCCAGTCTAAATTACCCCAAAAGTAAAGGGGAAAAAGGCTCTGTGCCTTTTTTCTATAATAAAGTCGTTATTTTACAAGAATACCACACGTCTACATACCCATCCTCTACAATATGTTCAAGAAAATAACATAAGCTCACAGTTTCATGAACAGATGATAGTTCAAAGTGAACACAGACAGCTCTTTTCACAGGAACTCTTGTTCATTTGTGGTGAGCTGGTAGTCAGGGATGAGTACCCTGAGTGGTTCACAGACAACTGTCTGCATCTCTGTTTCACCAGTTGTCACCTCTGCCAGCAGCCACACCAGTGTCATTGTACTGTGATGCATCTGCATCATCTCAGATCCCAGACAGAGCCAGGAACTTAGGGGATGGTCTAAAACTCTTCCAGAAGGAACAAGAGGAGAGGAGCTTGGTGGTGAAACTGGGAAAGGACAAGTAGACTAGACAGCTCTTCCTTCCCATCTGCATTAGACACACACACACACACACACACACACACACACACACACACACACACACACACACTTGAAGGTGATGTGTAGGCTTCTCTCAGTCTCCAGATACCTCAGCGCTCCCTGGGCTTCAATCTAAAAAAACCATCACTAGAATTTTGCTTGCTTTTTAAAAAACTCTTCAGACTTCGCCATTTGCAGCATTTACCCAAGATCATCTAGGTTGCTATTTTCAAGGCAGATAGCAGCGCTTGTGTGTGCTTCACAATCTGCCTAAGGACTGGAGCTATGACTAGACCGTGCCTAGTTTATAGAGTAAAAAGAATCCATTTTTAAAGAATTCATTTTTAAAAGGGCTCTTGAGAAAACTTACAGAGAAAAATAGAGAAGAAAGAGCCACACAACCTTCAGAGGGCGCTGCTGCTCCATTCCTTTCTCTCCCTACTACCTGGGCTGTCTCTTCATTCACCTGGATCTCCCCAGCCTCACCTAGGAGTCTGAGTCGGGTCTGGGTTCCTTCTGAGAGCTAATAACATGTGAGTTCTGCCGCCAGCCTGAAAAGCCAGCGACTGGTATGACCCAGAGCTGTCCTTCCTGCCTTGCTTTCCCCCTTAATATGACCCGTAGTACAGAAGAATATATTTCTTTTTAAACAATGTCACCCCTTCCTTTGCTCTCTGCATTTTCCTTTCCTGTCCCCACCCGTAAGTTGTACAGTTAGTTTTCAGCAGTGTCCAATGAGTACCACTGCTGCGTTTGAAAATCAGTGAAGTTGGGGTGACACCCATGTGGGGCAAGGAAGGAGTAGAAGGCAGGAGTAGAAGGCAAGTCTCTGTATCTCCTCCCCAATTTTGCTGTGAATCTAAAACACTCTTGTTAAAAATGAAAAAACCCCTAAGGCATCAGTGGCTTATGCCTGTAATCCTAGCTACTCGGGAAGCTGAGATCTGAAGATAATTGTTCAAATAAACCCAGGTAGTTTTAAGCCGGTGAGATCCTGAAGTTAGAACTGTGGCTCAAGTGGTAGAGCACTAGCCTTGAGCAAAAAGTTCAGAGACAGAGCACGGGCCCAGAGTGCAAGCCCCAGAACTGACACCAAAAAAGAAAGAGGAGGAGGAGGAGGAGGAGGAGGAGGAGGAGGAGGAGGAGGAGGAGGAGGAGGAGGAGGAGGAGGAGGAGGAGGAGGAGGGGGAGAAAAAAGAAAAAAAAATTGAACCAAGCACAGTTCAACTCCCTGAATTCAAATCCTAGTACTGACAAAAAAAAAAAGAGGTGTGAAATAAAGTGTTACCAAAACCAAGTTATACTTTTCTTCTTAGGAACAAGAGAGGAGGATAATTATATTTGTTTTGATCTCTTCCTGAAATGTTTATAGCACCCTTGCCTCACCACATAAATGAAGTGGGTTGCATGAATATCTGGTGCAAGAGTACTCCAGACAGAGATAAGGGGGGGGGGGAGAGGGGGAGTTTAGGGGGAGTGTTGGGGGAGGGTAGGGGGAGGGTAGGGGGAGTGGGGTGCCCCTAGATGAGCCCAGTGGATTAGGGATGGGAAGCATCCACTGTGGGTTATGGCAGGAATGAAGCTTCTTGGAGGTTCATCAAGGGGCTGTGAGTTTATGCCCACTGGATACAACACAAATTGAGTAAGTGAGTGGTACGAAATGCTCATATATATAAGCATCACTATCTGACACATTGATGTTTTACGCTCTCCTCAATCTCCAGGAGAGAAGATATTACATAGCTGTCATTTTGCACTTTTCAAAAACATCTGAGTTTGGGGACAAGCCTGATTGTCATCTTTGCTATTTGGGAGATAGAAATCAGGAATATCATGGTTCAAGAATAGCCCAGGGACTTAAGGACCTCCTAGTAGATCCTGCCTCCAAAAAGTCTTCCCATATCCAAGTAATGCCACTCAGAAACCCAGCCCTTGACACATGAACATTTGAGAACATTCAACTTCCAAAGTACAGCACTCATCCATGTACCAGCGTCCACCCTGACAATTCCAACCAGCATCTCTACACTTTATAGCCCCTCATTCACTGAGGAAACCGCTCCCCTGGCTTCAAAACCAGACATTGGTTTGTTTGTTTTTTTAATTTCATATAAATAGAAGTTTGATTTCTTTCCCATGTAACTTGGAAAAGTATTTTAATTGTGAAATTCACCTATGTTGTGACTTAGGTTGATTGATTCTTTTCATTACTATATGGTATTCCATTATGTGAAAATGCTATAAGCTCAATTTCAATACTAATTCTGCTTGGGTTATTTGTATATTTTAGCTACTGCAATTAATAACCTACATAAATACCCTTGATCACGTCTCATAGAACACATGATGCATTCCTTGAAGAAGATTTTCCTGATCATAAAATTTACCAATATTGGGCTGGGAGTGTGGCCTAGTGGCAAAGTGCTTGCCTATCATTCATTAAGCCTTGGATTCGATTCCTTAGTACCACATACACAGAAAAAGCCAGAAGTGGTGCTGTGGCCCAAGTGGTAGAGCTCTAGCCTTGAGAAATCTCAAGGGCAATGCCAAGACTGTGAGTTCAAGCCCCAAGACTAGCAAAAATAAATTACTAATATTTAACTCGAATTTGTAGTTTGTAATGCCTAGCAGTGCCCTAAGAGTTGGTACTAATCTGAATTCATACCTGCATTGTATGTGCCAACACATCGTGTGATCAATGGTTTTTTAATATGAGCCATCCTATTTTAATCCACACTTTCCTAATTACTGTGTACATGATTCTGTGTGTCCCCTGACCATTTCAGCTATTTTTCACATATTCAGATGTGTCTGAATGGCTTTCTGCACTGTGGTGAATTGCCTTATACCCACCAACTGCATGGATTTCTTAAAGTACAAAATATCCTCAAGGAATCTTCATCTCCTTTTCAAACTCTACACAGACCTATCCATCACTGTGGCTATTGACTGATAGCAGGGCCCCGCTGACGACTTGTTTGATAGCTAGCAAAATGCTGGGTGAGCATCTTCTTCTCTGGTTTGCACATCACTGGTGTTAAGTGACCCTCCCTGGGCCAAGTGATTTCCATCTCCCTGGCATAAATAGAACTGGGTAGGCTCTCTTAGAACTTTCCTCAGCAAGGTGAAGGGTTTAGGCTATTCCCCATTTAAATGACTGAGTCATGTCAAGACTCACTTCCTACACCTATAAGAAGTCAGGTTCTCCCTTCAGATACTAGGCTCCACCCTCTCTTCTCCACCCTACAGGACCAAGTCCCTTCTTACTCTCTGCCTTGGAAATCTCTGGAAGGAAAACTTGGGGACTTTCCTCATCTACGTGTCAAGCTAGAAAAATAACAGGGAGGAAGATGCAAATACAAGCTGCAAAAGCTTAGGTTTCAGAATGCTTGATTCAATTTGAGTCAAGTAAGTTGACTTTCCCATAGCATGAAAGGACAGAAAGACAGTCCTGTCTAGCCAGCCTCTTTCATTAGAGCTCTTGCAGAACACACTTTTTTTTAATTTGAGAGTTTACCGTTGCTTTCTTGTTATAATATCTGTTTCATTTTATAACTATTTTTGACTTGTTTATCTGTGCCAGTGGACAGGCCTAAAAAAGCAAATGGTTGTTATTTAAAAGACACATTTAGGGCCAGGAGTATGATCTCGTGGTAGATTTGCTTGCATAGCAAGCCCAAAGACCTGGATTTGATTCCTTGGTACCACATACACAGAAATTCTTGGAAGTAGTACTGTGCCTCAAGGGTAGAGTGCTAGCCTTGAGGACAGTGTCCAGGCTCTGAGTTCAAGCCCCAGGACTAGCAAAACAAAATAAACAAATAAAAAAGACACATTTAGAGCCAAGTGCACACCTGCAATTCTTAGTTACATAGAAGGATCTATGGAATCAGAATCTGAGGATTCTGATTCAAAACCAGCCCAAACAGTCTGTGACACTCATATCTCTGCTTAACTACCAGACATCCAGAAGTGGAGTGGTGGCTCAAGTGCTAGATCACTAGCCTTGAGCAAGAAACACTCAGAAACAGTGCCCAGGCCCTGAGTTCAAGCCCCAGGACTGGCCCCCACACACACAAAAAGACACATTTATGCTCAGAAATCATCTATGTGCAGGCATGAAACAAAGTAAACACTTCACTAACAGGAGCTGAAGTGATGGGTCACAGGTTGTGAATCTAGTATCTAGTAGAGGCAGCTTCCTTACTTCTTCCAGAACCAAATAGCAAGATTCTGAGCTAAGTCTACTACCACTGCCCTCAGATTGGAGCAGGCCTCTCCCCTCCCTTGAAGGAAATGGACAAAGAAAAGTCCACATCGGGAAGACAACCAGGACTTTTTTTGCATACTTGGAGTAAAGGAGAGGAAAAGGTAGTTAAGAACCAAGATACAGGCAAAGCCACTCACCAACATTGCTGTGACAATAGTGATATTATGGATATTACTACAAGGAAGTGGTCTGAAATTTCTAATGTACTGTATATACATTTATTTGTTTATTTGAATCAGGGAAGGGACAAAGGTCAAAGATTGAACCAGTGTAACAGTGATATTCATAAGACAATATGTTGGAAAGGAACTTTACAACTTGGGAGGGAGTGAGGGAAGGAAAAGTGGAAGAAGACATGGGAAGGTGTAACAGTGTTTAAGAAGTAATGTACTCACTGTTTTACGAATGTAACTGTAACCCCTCTATACATTACTCTGACAATACAATTTAAAAAGTATTTGTAGTTTAAAAAAGAACTGTAAATCTAATCTACTTTAATAAAACATACAAGAGGTTTTCTCCCTGATCACAACACAAGACCGTCTTTTTATATATTAGAAATTTGAGATTGCTTCCTTGTAGTAATATCCATAATATTTCTATTGTCATTTTATACACAGCACAACTCTAGGAATCAAACACTTGTGAAAGCAAAATAAAGATATCATTTGTAAACATACTCCAATGAGATTGACTTTTACCACACTGCCCCTCCTGGACTCACTAACATGAAACTGGGATCTGAGGACAGTCATGCATATGTTACAAGGGTTACCCAGAGATAGGACCTACGTTCCTACACAATTGTGGGCTGGGAGTTTGGCCTCATGGTAGAGTGCTTGCCTAGCATGCAAGAAGACCTGGGTCAATTCCTCAGTACCACATACACAGAAAAAGGCTGGAAGTGATGCTGTAGCTTAAGTGGTAGAGTGCTAGCCTTGAGGACAAAGCCCAAGGACAGTGCTCAGGCCCTGAGTTCAAGCTCCAGGCTTGGCAAACAAACAACAAACAAAAAAGAATATAATTGTTTGAAAATGGAATGAAAGGACAAAATCTAAAGGTAAAAGTATGTACAGATACAGCAACAACAGACAATAAACCATAAGGGAAACAACAACAACAATAAAGAGTAAAGAAACAACTCCACATTCTACATTAGTAAAACAACAATCACAAGAATGAACCTCTTGTTTCTCTAACTCTATATGGCCATATGCACAAAGTTTTTGAGCTATTGCACTCCTCTGCTAGGAAAATCCTCGACTCATACTAATTATTACAAGTAAGGGAAAACATGGAGCCTATGTTTCTTAGGGTCTGGCTTACTTGACTTAATATGATTTATTTGTAGTTCTCTGCTATTATCAGTATTTTAGTCTCACTAATTCAAATGAAATACATTGTTTAATTAAACCTATAACTATTCTGTTTTAAACACTTTAAATGATGAAATAATAAGGAAATTTCACAATGGTCTGAAATCTTTTGTTCTACTGGTCACCTGTACACATTATTAACAAATCTGAGGTCACAGTGAGCAACTAACTATTGACTTTAGATTCATGTCAAAATTCTGGGACTAGAACAAATAATATCGAAGTATCCTTAATTTACTATACTATTTAGAACCTTGAAGTAATAACTTTCTTAAACAATGACTTCCAGAAGCTAAAGAAAACCACAATTTCACATAAGCTTTTCATTAAGTATATAAAACTGTGATAGTTAAGTCGAATGTCAACTTTTGTCTACCTGACTTTAAGTATCAGGTTTTATGTATTTTTTGAATAACAGGCACCTTAATTCATCCATTAATAAACTAATAAATAAATCCTGTACATCTACCTTATGAAATGCCACAGATTAGCAAAACACATCAATCTTCCCAGGTGAAGAAGATCTAGTTCGGATTCCTGATTAAATCATCTAGTATTTGAATTGAATTGAATTTGAATTGAACTCTTTCTCTGACAAAACCAAGAACTTTCTGGCTTTCAGATCTCGTGACCCAAATCTGGGAGCATCTTTTAAGGAACCATGTCAGGGAAGTCAAGGAGTCTCCTCTTTTGATTCAGGTGCTTTATTTTTTCCTCCTTCAATCCTGGAAGCCAGTCTTTATTCGGATGGTTGCACATTTACTTTTCTCAGTTCATTCCATGTCGATTTTTCTACTCTGTTTTCATGGTTGAGGAAGAATGATGCAATTATTTTTGCCTCAAAGCAATGAGACATCTCCCTGCAGGACAATGGCTGGTTTGTCAGAACATGAAGTGTTTTGTTCTGTCATTTCTTTTATGACTAGAGGCTTTGAGGATAAATTATTTCTTTATTTTTTTGTTGTTTTTACTTTTTGCCAGCCCTGGGGGGCGCTGTCCTTGAGCTTTCTCAAAGCTAGCACTCTACCCCTTGAGCCACAGCACTACTTCTGGCTTTTTCAGTGTATGTGGTACTGAGGAATCAAATCCAGGGCTTTGTGCATATTAGGCAAGCACTCTACCACTAGGCTATACTCCTGGCCACAAGACATGATTTATTATTGGCTTGTCTCATGTATCACCTGATCTTTTGCCAGCCTGTAACCTATTTCTTTTTGTTTTGGGACAGTCAGTCCCAATCATTAGGAGTAACTTAGCTTTTGGCCCTGAAACCACTCAGGTTATCAACCAGAGAGGTAAATGAGATTAGGTCAAAGGATGAAAGATGAGACTAGATTCTGGATAAGCCAAGATCAAGTTATCTCAACCTTCTAAGGAGCCATGATGGCTCTAGATCACTCAGGCAGTATCTCCAAGAGGCCTCACATAAGAGTGTTTATTTGAACTATAGAAAGTCTGGGTATTAGTGTAAAGAATGCCCACAAAAGTGACAGCCACCAACCAGACCCTGTCTCACATGCAAGTCAAAGTGACTAAAAATAGGACTTCCCTCGGCCTTCAAGGTAGCTAGGATTAAGTCAGAAAGGGTTGCTATTGACCAGGTGCAACTAAAGCTATGAAGGGCCCTGTCCTAGAATCATCTACAAGGAAGAAAAAATGCTAAGTGACTCTCATGTGTTCAGCCCCAGCTTTCTGGTTCCTTACTATATGCAAAGGAGCAGTACTTGGCCAGTTTTAAAAAAAGATGACCAAATGCTAAATAGGCAAGCGACAGAGACAGAAATGCAACAGGCAAATAAACACTTAGCAAAGATGCCTGATCTCCCTGAAAACCAGGATGTACAAATTTAATCCCAGGGAAATTTCATTCTACTCAATTGACTTCAAAACGTCAAAGTACTTGACACCACCTAGTATTAAGAAGTACCTAAGGCAAAAGGAAATGTCTTTTTGCAACTTGGCAATGTGTAGCAAAGCTTGAAGACACTCATCCCTGTCTCAGATGCTTTTATTCCTTTGTAAGCCTTTACACATACAAAATGTATGTACAAGAATCCTTTTGGGGCTAGGAATGTGGCTTAGTGATAGAGAGCTTGTCTAGCATGCCTAAGGCCCAGTGTCTGATTCCTTGGTACCACATAAACAACAACAACAACAAAAGATAAAATTCAAAGAAATAGCCTTTATTTTAGACTCTTGCCTTCTGAAGGCTGTGGTAATAGGGGTTGAAGGAAAGCTTCAATGAAGCTCATTCCTCTTCTCTTCTGCATATAGAAAGACCAAGTAATTACCCACAATTTGCCTTTTGTATTCTAAGTAAAATTTCAGCACACATAATGAAAATTTAGAGTGCTTTGTGTACTTTCTCTCCCTTCTACTTTTCATTTGCTAATACTAAGGTACTTTTGCTGGTGAAGGTCATTCTGCAGTTTGCTATATTTGCCAGCCAGCCCTAAATAAAATGTGAAAAATCAGGGAAGTAAATGTGTAAGGGGGCCTTTTAAAATCAAGTGGTAGTACCATCTGTATAAGGCCTTTAACTATGTGTGGATGGAGGAAGAAGATATTTCTTTCATTTCTCAGAAAAAAAAGTTTGGTTAAAAAAATAAATAAAAAGACAGAGTGCCTGTGGCTCACGCCTATAATCCTACTTATTCAAGAGGCTGAAATCTGAGGATCACTGTTGAAAGTTAGCCTGGACAGGAAAGTCCTTGAGACTTTTACCTACAATTCAACATACAAAAAAGCAGAAGTAGGGCTATAGCTTTGAGCAAAAAGGCTCAGAGAAAGCACCCAGACCCTGAGTTCAAGCCTCAGGATCAGAAAAGATAAAAAAAAAAGGGAGGGGGGAGAAGGAAGAGGAGGAGGAGGAAGAGGAGAAGAAGAAGGAGAAGGCATCAGTAAGTAAGATATAGGAGTTGGGGAGATATAAAGAAGGTTCTAAATAAGAGAACATACTTTTAGTAAGAAAGAATTTTGCATGTTAATAAGTTTTTGCCCTACAAGAAAACAATTGCGGGCTGGGAGTTTCGCCTCATGGAAGAGTGCTTGCCTAGCATGCACAAAGACCTGGGTTCAATTCCTCGGTACCACATACACACAAAAAGCCAGAAGTGATCTGGTGGTTCAAGTGGTAGAGTGCTAGCCTTGAGGAAAAAGCCCAAGGACAGTGCTCAGGCCCTGAGTTCATGCCCTGGGACTGGCAAACAAACAAAAAAACAAAGAAAACAATTGTTTGAAAGGACAAAATCTGAAGATAAAAGTATGAACGTTTTGCTCTTCAGGAAAATCGTCTGGGTCTGAAATGAATTGGCCAAGTGAAAGGAATGTTAACGTATTGTTTAAAGAGAAAGAGTTAAAAATCATGGTTTTGCAAAACAAACCTTTGAAGGCAATGGGGGTAACAACAAGCTTCAGGGCTTTCTCTAGCTCCCTTGTGATGAGCTGGGAGGAGTGACTCAGACAAGAAAAGGAGGACCATGAAGTGATATGAGCAGGATGGGCTTTCCACACAGAAAGAACATTACAACCATCTTTTGAGAGAAAAGTCCAGAGGGAATTCAGAGGAGAGTAAAGAAATTGATGCCAGGTGCAAAGAATATAGTAGAGAGTCTAGCTAGAGATTTCACTGTGTAGACATCACAGAGAATAAAAAGAATGGTATGTCAGAATTAAGAAACATGGAAAACCTAGGCACTGTTGGCTTACCAGCTGGTGGCTTAATCCTAACCATTCAGGAGGTCAAGATCTGAGGAGCACGGTTCAAAGCCAGCCCAGGCAGAACAGTCTATGAGACTCTTGTCTTTATTAACTATCAAAACACAAGAAGTAGCCAGGGCTTGGTGGTGCACGCCTGTAATCCTAGCTACTCTGGAGGCTGAGATTTGAGGATTGTAGTTTGAAGCCAACCAGGACAGGAAAGTCTGTGAGATTCTTATCTTCAATTAACTACCAAAAAGCTGAAAGTGGCTATACAAGTGGCTGAGATTTGAGGATTGAAGTTCAAAAACAATCTGGGCAGAATAGTCCTTGACACTCACAGTAAGCACTGAAAAAAAGCCTGAAGTGGACCTGTGGCTCAGATAGTAGAGTGTTGGCCTTATGCAAAAAACCTTAGAGACAGCAGCCAGACCATGAGTTTAAATCCCATCACCAGCATCAAAAACAGAGGTGGGGTGGTGGAAAAAGTTCAACCATTTAGAAGACTTATTCTACTTCCTGCTGACCTATTGCAGCTCAATGGTCTGAGCAAGATACAAGAGTCTGAAATGACTATCTGTTTAAAAGAGACTAGGCTTTGGTCTAGACTATATATGGAATAACTTGAAGGTGGTAATATAATCAATGATCTTCCCCTAAAAGAAATGGAGGCTTGAGAGCAGAGAAAATTCCACGTAGGAAAATTAAGTGGTATTTTTGTGGCCATCATGGCTCTGTGGGACAAAGGTATGTGATTGATAATGAAAGCAGCCTAAGGGTTAGATAGGCAGTTAGGAAATCCAGTGGCTGTGAACAATGGCCATTGCTGATAACATTATCACACGCACCTGTGTCCTGTTGACCAGCTGCAGCCCTACAGCAAGCAAAAGCAGAAATCCCAGTTGTGTTACCAACTGCTTGGTGACCTTATACCTTTGTCACTAACATCAGTTGAGCAAAATTGCCACTTACCCAAGTTCTGTGGCAATTTCAGTCTGACCATGAAAAGTCTAAAACACCTGTTTAGTGTGAGGGAAGTTAATTATACCTAATTCAGGTTCTAGGACTGGTCACACCCATACCTAGAGATCCCAATATAAGCACAAAATCTTTAGAAATGCATGGAAGATGCTTCGATGTCAAATATATCCACTTTCCAGTCTTGAGAATATACTTTCACTTTGTTTTGCCTTAATAAATATGCTCCTGTTACTTCTCCTCTGTTTCCCTTCTTCAATTATTTTTAAGGTTTGATGAAGAGCCTTCCATCCAGATGTAGTGGTCCAGACAGGGTACCTTCAGTTTTGTAGAACAGAGGAATGATTTGATTAATTGAGGATAATGGTCACCTGTGGTGAAAATAGTTTCTTGATAGGAATGGGTCTTGAACACAAACTGCCATGAACAAAGGAATTAAGAAGAGACAGGAGAATGCTATTAGTTCTTCCACCTGTGTGTTTACCTATCTAATCAATAGTGGCCAGGGTACACATTAAGGTCAGGCCTCTTTTGGGTCTAGGCAATGGGTTCCCCAAGGACCATACCTCTGTAGTTAACACATAGGGACTTGATATTCACAATTACAACAGAAAACAAAATGATGATAGAGAGCACTAGCTCATAGTGAGAATTCAGTGGTTACTGAAAAACCCTGTGGAAGAACACCCAACACTGTGCTTAACAGAACCATTCTTGGATAATGCAGGAGAAAGTCCGGTCTAATTTAGTAGCTCGGTATTCATTGGCTCTGACTCGTATACCTTCTTTCCAGGATTAATTCCAAATCTCCTAGGGAATTTGCAGAAGGCTATGAAAAAATGTGCAAAGACATGTGTTTATACATAAGTAATTATATGCATTTATATATATACTTTATGTATATACATAAGCAGTATATTTTATGTGTATGAGGGCCTCATCTACATACATAAAATATATTTGTGTACATGGATGCATTTAGGCATGTATGCGCAGACATGTATACATACTTAGACTGTCACACTAAATTTTATTAGAAGAGAGAAAAGAAGGTTGAATTCAATGGGAATCAAGACAACTCTACGAAGAATTAATAACAGGAAGATAGGAACTTTTATCCTAAGCCAATTGTCCCAGAATGCTATCCCCTCTTCCCTAGTAACACAATGCTAATTTTTCAGGAGAGGCAATATGCCCACCTCTAAGATAATATTTGTCAGCTTCCTCTGCAGATAGCAGCATCCATGGAGATACATGAAGAAGCAACATAATCAGAATTTATGGAAAATGATCTTCATCCTTTTTATCTTCCTTTATTGTCTTTCAAATGCAGTGTTTGAAAAGTAGTAGCTACACTGTAGGTCTGAGGAGAAAACCATAGGCTAGAAGACAAACTGGAAGGACAGAAGTCTTGGAATCCAGACGACTTTAGGAAAATTCCAAACCACTCTATATTTAAAGATCCGTGACTGGGGCCGGGAGTTTGGCCTAGTGGTTAAAGTGCCTGCCTAGCATGCATGAAGACCCGGGTTCGATTCCTCGGTACCACATACATAGAAAAAAAAAAAAGCCGGAAGTGGTGCTGAGGCTCAAGTGGTAGAGCTCTAGCCTTGAGAAAATCCAAGGACAGTTCTCAGGCCCTGAGCTCAAGCCCAGGACTGGCAAAAAAATAAAAAAAAAAAAAAAAAAAAAAAAGATCCGTGACTACTTCAAAAGAAGTAGTCCAATGAGCTAATCTTGTATCCTTATTTCCCCAATTCAAAAAATACAATCGTTCCTGATTTAGCCACAGGAAAGGCATCATTAGGATATTTCATCCCTGTGAGAAAGTCACCATGTGCAGAACCTGACATATAGTCAACCATTTGATGTGGTGACTTGATGCAATCAAGGAAAGAGGCAAATCGATGTTGAAAGCAGCTCTCAGTATGAGACCTACCTACTCACCACGGCCTTGTAATCTTAGAGAAATGATGAAAACACAGTACCTAAACACATAAACCAAGGCAATCACTATTCAATATGCTGCATGATGTGGTGTACATGATTGTACTGTCATGGTTTCCATAACTGGAAAGACAGCAGATTTGTTTACTCCAACTCTACCACACACGAGTAATTACTTTTTGCCATGAAGTTATAAAAGCTGTGACATCACTAGTCAATAGGAAATTTCTAGTTCTATTATACTATTTTAGGAACATCGTTGAATCTGTGGCTCATGTTGACTGAACTGTCTGTCATAAAGCAGCACATGGCTGTGTTAATAGAGAAGCAACTGTGATTTTTTTCAGCACAACTCTCATCGGGTTCAAACAAGACAGAGAGAATTAGGCCAGTCCAATGAGAGAGAGAAAAAAAAAAACAACTTATGGAAAGATTTGCTTGGCTCACTGTTTCAGAGATCCATGGATGGTAGATTCCTTCGCTTTAAGCAAAGGATGTCAGAACATCATGGTAGGAAGCACGTGTTGCAGCAAAGCTGTTCACTTCTTGGTGACCAGGAAGCAGGGGGTGGGGGCAGTGACAACATTTACCTTACAAAGGCATGCTCTCATGGCTTACTTTCTCCAATTAGGTCCCACCTCCTAGCAACGCATTTAGTTATGACTTCATCCCTGGAATAACCCATGGATGAATTTGGTACCTTCATGCTCCGATCATCTCTAATAACATAGGCATCTGGCAACTAAGCCTTCAACACAGGAGACTTTGAGTAGAATGTTTTATGTCTAAACTATTAGGAAAAGACAGAGTATTAAATCGGTAAGTATAGAATGATAAAGAATCTTTAAAATTATATGATAAGCTGGGTTTTGGTGAGTCACGGCTATTATCCTAGTTACTCAAGAGACTGAGATGCAAGGATCATGGTTTGAAGCCAGCCTGGGCACAAAAGTCTATCAGACTCCTAACTCCAATTAATTAGAAAAAAAAAAGCTGAAAGTGAATCTGTGACTCAAGTGGCAGAGAGCTAACTTTTTATAAGAAAAGCTCAGGGACGATGCCCACTCTCCCAGAATTCAAGCCTCATAACTGACACACATATACAAACAAAAGCAAAATCACCTGGAAAGATTTAGCACCTATTTCCTGCATGAGGAACGGGAAATGTTATTTTTTTCTCACTTACTAACCTGGCTCTTGAGCCATATAGAGGGAGCCTACCAATTTTCTTAACAGCATACTTTCTCTCTATTAAGTTCCTTGCATGCCACTTTAGAAAGAAATATATAGAAATTATATGTCACTGGGCCAGGTGTACTATCATTCATGTCTATAATCATAGTCACTTGGGAAGCATTGTGATTGGACGCTAGCCTGGACAAAAGCACAAGACACTGTCTGAAAAGCATACTAAAGCAAAAAGTGCTTGGATTGTAAATCTGGTGATAGACAGGAAATTTTCTGCTTGGTTTGTCTCTCACCTTAAAACTAGTCTAAAACACAAAATCTATAGTTTAAGGAATGATTATGTGAAAGATTGATAGTCGCTTGGTACCTGTGTCATCCCCAATTTCTTGGGAAATTGTGCCTGTATAATAGGAAAAGCTGTGGTTGCTGCCTTCTAGAACTGGATTTGACATAACTAATAGTGGAATAGCTGATACTAGACCTGACAAGTTGCAGTGAAATACTCAATAATATTATGACTCTTTCCTGACAAAAAATGTTTGACATAGCTACTCAGGAGCCTGAGTGTTTAAGGATGCCAGTTTGAAGTCACCCCAGTCAGGAAAATCTGAGACATTTATTTCCAATTAACCAGCCAAAAGCCACAAGTGAGTTGCAACTCAAGTGGTAGAATTTCAGCCTTGAGTAAAAATGTGAAGCAAGATCATAAGACCCTAAGTTAAAGCCCTAGTACTGGCACAAGAAAAAATTAACCTGAATATAGGCAAATCTCTATATCTAACTTGGAGTTTGCAGAAGATACAGTAAATGGCAGTCCAGTTAAAAAATACTATGCGAAAAGAAATCAGACAAATAGAGTATATAAAGCATTCTACAATAACCACTGACCTGGGCTTTTCAAAAAATTACTGATATATAAGTTGTTGGGTTTTTTTTTTCAGAATGGAACAGAGTTGTTCTAGACAAGAGGATGTTAAAAACAACTTCATAATTAAATGCAAAGCATGTGTTTTTACTGACTCTTTGCAAATGGGAACCTAAGTTCCCATTAGACAGTGGTATAAAATTTTGTTAACTGTAATAACTTTATGTTAGTTGAATAACATAACTTTCTTCTTAGGGGATGAGTTCTGAGATATGCTCACTACAATATCACAGTGTCTGATTCGTAGTGGTTCAGAGACAGAGAAAGAGAACATGGTAAAAGTTGTTTGATGTCTGTGTAGATTCTTCAAATATTGATGTGCCATCTCCTTGTGTTTTCTATGTTCTGGAAATCTCTCATAATAAAAATGGGGAGACAATGATATATCCTAACCATACAAATACTTGCAACAATTCAGCAACTGTATTTCACTTCTTCCCATCTGAACTAAGGAGTTTATGTTCCCTTGGAGAAATAAAGATGTCAGAGATTCATGGGAAGACTGCTGATAGTAGCATGATTGCATCCATAAAACACACTCTTACAGGACACATGCCCACTCCAGGTCACTTTGGTAGTTTGAAACTCCTAAATGGTGTCATGCATTACATCATTGTTTGTTTGTTTGATCAGTCCTGGTCCTCGAACTCAGGGACTGGGCACTGTTCCTGAGCCTCCCTGTGCTCAAGGCTAGTGCTCTACCACTTAAGCCACAGCAGCACTGCCAGCTATTTCTATGTACATGGTACCAAGGAATTGAACCCTGGGCTTCATGCATGCTAGGCAAGCACGCTACCACCAGGCAACACTGCCAGCCCATAGTACACCATTGTGAACTCCAGAGCATAGGTCAACTTTCATACCTGACAGCACGATATTTGTCATCCAGGCATCAAAAAGCGTACAATAACAAGTACAACCAAAGTCACTTAAGACCCACCTTCTAACTTTGCTCAAGCTCTCTTTGTCTCTAGAAGGATACCTATATCATCTGCTCTAAGAGTAGATCTTTTAGTTTCTCAGGTTCTGTTTCTTTAAGCATAAATAGGTGCACAAAGTTATCCAGTTCTCAATACCAGTGTCTCCATTCCCTTTCTTTGTCTTCTTATTTTGTTTTCGTGGGTGTCCATAATTAGACCTGGACGCAGAGACTCACATTTTTCTTGGCTTTTTCACTCAAGACTGGTGTGCTGCCACTTGAGTCACAACTCTACTTCTGGCTTTCTGCTGGCTGACTGAAGATATAAGACTGACAGACATGAGCTAGGATCATCAGATGTGAGTCACCAGCTCCCAGCTTTTTATTCTTCTTTTTTTAAATGCCTTTATTTTGCTTTTACAGTTTCTGTGAGATTGAGGAGAATATGTGCCAAAAGGTGAAAGGAGAGAATTCTGAGGGGAATGAAGAGCATGTATGTTCCAGTGTACAGGTGTAGGAGTGCCTGTGTTTGGCCTCTCAAGGCGTTCTCACACTTACCCACAGCACACATTGAGAATGTGAGTTCAATTATCTCTGGTTCAAAGTGCAAACCCTTCTTAAAAGTCCCATTCAGCAGTTCCATGACTGAGACAGAGCCCTAACCACAAAGGAAAGCTTCCCAGACTTCCAAGGTGAACGTCTCTGTGGATGCAAACTGTCATCGTCAAAGGGGCTTTTGTGCAAGAGACAAAAACTAACGGTTTCTAGCACATTACAATTTTCAAACTGCTTATTTCATTTTTTTTATTTGACCCTGTATGGTATCCTTGGAAGTACATGGTATGCTCACGTCAGTGAAGGTAAAGGAAGATTTGGGAAGGTGTCCACTGACTAGCAACAGGGCTAGCCCTTGAATCCAAGCTTGCACATCTGAATCCTATTCATTCTGCTTATAAAGATTTGTGTGATTAATGCTAACTAACTACGTTCACAGAAAGGATCTTTGAGCCCAGAGCATGTAGCATATGCCTAAAAGTGGAAGGAAATTTCTTGGGATTCAAAGATCAATTACCTAAATTATTCAGGGAAGTTCCTTGAACAGTGGTCAGAGGAAGAGGATTTCTGGAATCAAACTTGAGATTCCAATCATACTTTTAATTTTAAATGATGCAGCCATTGGCAAGATATGTCTCCACATGACCCTCATTCTTACAGTGCTAGTCTGGCTTTAAATAAAACTAAGGCATGGAAACCACCCTGTTTGGTACTGGATCAACTTTTTCAACCTAGCATTCCATAGGTGTGCCAACATACTCTCTTGGGAGCAACCATCTTTCTGATGAGCACTATTATAGTTCAAATATATTTTGCTCCTTTGTTCCAAAATGAAATGCCTTTAGTGGTCTCTTTATTTAGTGCTTATGTAGACAACACACGATGCAAAAATTGTAAATACTTTGTCCTCTAAGTGGTTCCCAAGCATGAATAAAATTTGCTAAAAAATTGCTAGACACTGGAAGCTTTCGCCTGTACTCCTAGCTACTCAGCATGCTAAGTTCTAAAGGTCATGGTTTGAAGCAAGCCCAGCAGAAAAATTCCCAAGATTTTTATCTCCAACTAACCATCAAAATGCTTAAGTGAAGGTATAGTTCAGATGGTAGAGCACCAAGAATTCATAACTCTGAGTTCAGGCTCCAGAACTGGCACACACACAGACAGAAAGATAGATGATTATATATATATATATATATATATATATAGAGAGAGAGAGAGAGAGAGAGATAGATAGATAGATAGATAGATAGATAGATAGATAGATAGGGATAGATGATTGACAGATAAATAGACCAATATATTGCTAAGCTTTAATAATTATCATTAGAAGCTATTTGAATTTCTTTTAAAACAAAGTCATATAACTTTCTTATACAGAGAAGATAGGTGGAAAACATTTTCCTTACTATCTGTCCACATAAAAATTATTTGGCCCAGAATACCTTCCCCATCAGTCCTGTATTTGTTTTTAGTAGATGATAAGATATGCTTTCATTTCCTTGCTGAGAGATTACATTATGTAACTGAAGGATGTGCCTGACCCAGAAAAGTCTTTATAAGCTTGAAATACAAGCAAATTTTTCTAAAGCTAGCTCTCTTTCCTATTTGGAAACTTGAAATCTATGTTAACTCTTAAAGAACACTAAGGTAAGTGGAAGTCTCTAAAATTTCATAAGGATGAAATCTTCCAGAATAGAACCAGTGTTCTTAAATTCAAATGGGCTAATGCAATTTCCTTACTTCAATACAACTTTTCCTTTCCCTCATTTTAAACATAGCCTTCTGGAAAAATTCAAATGCAATCCTCTGTCTATTTTTTCTCCTCTATGAAGAATCAGACTCTTTGTTAATGAAACAAGCCCAGACTAAGGCCTCTATGTCAGAACTTCACTACTTACCACGGAGCAGCCCAGTGTTTACTTACTAGGCTTCAGAACTAGACATTTGTCCTCAAGGGAAGAGATGGTAACTTAGCATGGTTGAAATTCAACATCCAGTATATGGAACCTAACCTTTCTTCGCTTCTGAAACCAACATTAGTATTTGTTTTGAGGGGTAGAGAGGAAGCTCCTCTATATTTTTTATCTCAATTATTAGCCCATCTCTTGCAGGATGGGCTAATAACAAGGACTAGAAGTTTTGATGCCCTCCCTGCTGCTCCAGGGGCACCTCATACTTAATCCCTGACTAAAGGAAGACAAAACGCTCAAGTAAACAATTTCCTAGTGCCCCTCTGGGACGTGGACTAAGGTCCCTGATGTTGAGTTTTTTGTTTTTGTTCTGTTTTGGTTTGGTTTGGTTTGGTTTCGAGGCTAGCCACAGCTCTGCTTCTGGCTCTAGCAGGCATGAGCCATTGACACCTGGCCTCTTTTTTTTCTTTCTTTCTCTCTTTCTTTCTTTCTTCCTTTCCTTCTTTCCTCTCTTCTTCTTTCCTTTCTTTCTTTCTCTTTCTTTCTCCTTCATTCTTTTTTTCTTTTTTAACCACTTACATAAGAGAATTCTTTTTATAGACTCAACTCCTTGATGAAGTACCATATTAATTACAGTATTTAAGAGCTTGGAGTGGACTATGAAGTCATGATGTAAATTGGACTTCTATACCACTATGATGATGAGCTGTTTATTTAGCTTCTTAGTGCCTCTTCTCTCAACTCCAATGGGGAAGTCCTGTCCTCACTAGATACACATAAGTACTCAGAATTACCTGGCATATGGAAAGACACACATAATACTAATAACAATGGTAATGAAATACCATTATTCCAACTATCATTTTCAATCTCATAGTGGTAGTGATTGTTTTCCTTGAATGACTCTAGTCTGTTCTAAATAGATTTTGTATATATTTGCATAAAATTATTGTGTAAGAATGTTCAAGTCTAACAGAATTTAATCACAAAAAAATCAAGCAAGTATTATCAATTGCAAAAGTCTATTTTTCCAATAGGCAGCTCCACAAAAGAACACCATCATTTTTAAGAAAGATGCATTGTAAGGTCAAGGGACCAGAACTTACACTAAAATGACTTCTGTTCTTGATCCTAATCTTGTCTATTTTAGTAACTGACTGTGTGACTTTAAATGAAGACTGCTCAGAATCTATTTCAGTGTTCTCATTATCAGATTAACAATCATTACATATTTCAAATTAAACTTCCCTACAATTACACACTGTAGGATGCAGATGAAAATAGCTGAAGAGTATATGTGTAACATGTTACTTTTACATTATTAAAATTTGCCTAATACAAGTTAAATTCCTGTTAGATATAAGATGATCCCATGTATTCATATTATGAATAAAGGCTGGGAATCTAAAAGTTTTGCTTATTCACCCCACAAGCAGATTGGATCAAGGCACAAAGATTTGATGCCCTTTATCTATAAAGATATCCTGGAGATCTGTGATCCAGAAATAAGTTAGTTAGATCAAGTGTAACAAAGTACCTTATAAAAAGGGAAGTATTAATTTGAAAACATTCCATTATCAATGATGACACTATTTAAAAATATGAGTTTTAGCAAGTGTTGCTAAACCTCATATAGAGATATACCTATAGATATATAAGCTTATATCGCTGTAGACATACCTTGGAGAAATAGCATCTTAAATATGAATTGACTCTCAGTAGACACTATGTTGAAAATGGACAGGGATGAGAGGGGAAAAGTGAGTGAGAGTGAAAGAAGAGGTGACATTGTCCCAAAAGAAATGTTCTCATTACCTGGCTTAATGAAACTTTAACCCCACTGCATATAAGTTTTCTAATAACTATTTTATCGTGAAAAAAGATAATTTGCCCTACGAAATGATTCATTTGGACTGCAAGTGTAATGGAATGACTTTACTACTTTCTACCTACCATTTTATTTACAAACTGTTGCTTTCTTTACTCAGCATGGATATAATAGTGGAAACCACCGTTTTATTTGGAAAATGTCTATACTACTTTGTAGAAGCTTTCGTTTTTAAGATAATTCCCCCGAAAAGAAAGAATGTGGCTGGAGAGATTGTCCTTATAACAGGAGGTGGAAGTGGACTTGGGAGACAATTGGCCATCCATTTTGCCACCTTGAAAGCCACTGTAGTTCTTTGGGATATTAATGAAGAAGGCAATATGGAGACATGTAGACTGGTCAAAGAGAAAGGTGGTGTGAATGTCTTTGCCTATACCTGTGACTGCAGCAAAAGGCAAGAGGTCTACCAAGTTGCTGCTCAGGTAAGCTGACTGATGCCCCAAAATACTGCATCTCATACTCACTTTTACAAAAATAGGATGTCAGAAGCTTCCCCCAACATCTCTTCATCTTTATTTTGCATGTCTTCTCAGCTGGGCACCAGTGATTCACATGTATAATTTATAATTAATATATTATATATTCAATTTACATAATGCTTATAATTTTAGCTTCTCAAGAGGCTGATATCTGAGAATTATAGTTTGAAGGCAATCCAGGCAGGAAAGAACATGAGACCCCTCTCTCCAATTAACTACAAAAAACCAGAAGTGAAGCTATGGCTCAAGTGGTAGAACACAGCCTTGAGCAAAAAAGCCTAAGAGACAGGGTCCAGGCCCAGAGTTCAAACGCCAGTATCAGCAAAGAAAGAGACAGGAAAAGAATGAAGGAAGAAAAAAAGGAAGGAATGGAGGGAGGAAGGGAGGAAGAGAGAGAGGGAAAAAAAGAAAAAAAACAAAGATAGGCAAAAAGAAGAAAGGAAGGAAGGAAAGAAGGGAGGGAGGGAGGGAGGGAAAAGGAAGGAAGAGAAAGAAAGAAAGAAAGAAAGAAAGAAAGAAAGAAAGAAAGAAAGAAAGAAAGAGAAAGAGAAAATCATGATAACAGTATAATCATCAAATTCTGAAAACAAACTATGGAGCATAGGGTAAAAGCAATTAACACTTACGTGTGTGCATGTGTGTGTGTGTGTGTGCATACCCATCCCGGGGTTTGAACTCAAGGCGTAAGTGCTGAGCTGTTTTGTTCATGGCTAACACTGTACCACTTGAACCACAGCTCCACTTTTGGCTTTTTGTGGATACAGACAAGAATCT
Organism: Megascapheus bottae; assembly: GCF_031878675.1. Taxonomy (NCBI): domain Eukaryota; kingdom Metazoa; phylum Chordata; class Mammalia; order Rodentia; family Geomyidae; genus Megascapheus; species Megascapheus bottae. Next base: position 8,143,036 of record NC_143517.1, on the reverse strand, counting down.
CACATGCTTCCCTGCTGGGTTGTCTTCAGTCCATAATCCTCAGATCTCAGCCTCTTGTATAGTTAGCCCTTGGTACCGAGCAGTGAGCCCATTTTTAAGGCAAATTTCCTGTTAGGTTTAATCCACTGGCATCTATTCTGAATTTCATGCCGAAGAAAGAAAGAAGGGAGAGAGGGCCAGATAAATAGTCTAAGAATAAGAGCTAAGATTGTGTAGTTGTCATGTACTCTATCAACCTGAGAAAGCTTCAGCCACAAATTATGTGAAGACGGTGCCATGTGCAAATCAAGAGAAGACCAGGACAGAACCTCACTGCTTTGCTGTACTCACAGCCTCCTGGGGAGAGCATAGCACAGGCAGCAGGACCACCAAGAGAAGCACAGGGGGCCCTGTGGCACACCAAGTGTGTGTACCAGGGTCACATGACTTCATTGTGTTTCCCACAGGAAAGAACACTCAGTGTGCAAACTGGTTTATAACTAGTTCATCCGAATAATTCCAGGGTGCTCTAGTATTGGGGGCTTGTCCTTGATTTCTGTTAACTGAAAACAATAATGGTTATATAGCAAGCCAGAGTGTGAGAACCCCTTATTATGCTCTGCATGTCTGAACCCAAATACAATGTTAGGAGGAGTGATTGAGAAAAGTAAATATCTAAACACACCACCTCAACTGATTGTGTGTTTGCCTCATTTCTGGCCAGGTGAGAGAAGAAGTTGGCGATGTAACCATACTCATTAACAATGCCGGCATTGTAACAGGCAAGGTCTTTCTTGACACACCGGATGACATGATAGAAAAAATTTTTGCCGTCAATACCATCTCTCATTTCTGGGTAAATCTTTCTTGTTTGATTTTCCATGGGTACGAAAATAAACCTCACACATTTCTGTAAACGGCTAACTGCCCAATGTATCCATATACCAATGGGAAAATTTTCTACCATTAGACAGTCGGGAGCTCATTCTAGCTATGTATCACCCTGTCACACAGAGTTTGCCTTTTCCTGTTCAAATCTGCAAGGAATTCCCTTTTCTCTACCCATTCCACTTTGCTCCCAAGATTTTAATTAAATTAGTCCAGAAATCTTCCTACGTTAATGCAACTTGAAATAGTCCAGCAACTGTTCGTTAGAGTTTTAACTTAGCTGTGAGTGAAACAGGAGTTTCTACAAAGGGAGGGCCTGTTCTTAAGATGGTGGTGGTCTGTGTACATGCGACCAGCAGAGGTAGAAAGGAAAAGAAGGCAAGAGGAAATATAGCCAATGTATATTGCGTGCTTCCTCTGCACCTGGCTGTTGTCAGCGGCATATATAGCCGTGGTACTCTTTATTCTCATGCTACAGATAAGCTAACAAAAGTCCAAACTATCCAAACAAATTCCTCAAGATAAAGTACCTGCTAACTGGTGGCCCAGTGTTATAAAGGGAAGAAGGGAGAGAGGAAAGATTCTTTGCAGAAGGGAAATTCGGAGTTATGTCTTAGGAGTAGTCTCCCCTGGTGTGGAGTAGCTAAACAGCATTGTTCATGCGATTCAGAATCCCATTGTACAACTTCTTAAAGATAATTTCTAATTACAAAATAACTAAAAATAATAACAACAAAGAGAACTGACTTTGACAATGGAAATATTCTCCATCTGTCTCTGCACACATTGGATCCTCCCAAGTTTCTGATTAAACCCTAGAGCCCCTTCTCCAAGCTGTTCTTTCTCTTGTTTCTCTTGCTTCACAAAGGAGTTTCCTCACATTTGTCAGCCGTTTCGGTGTCACGGGTCTACTTGTATATTGTGTGTTGCTTCAGTTGCTGGTTTTTAATCATTTATACAGTTAACAGTAAAACTGTGTGTCACACAAGCCTTCTTAGTCTATATCAGCACATTTGGACACATGCTTGTGAGTGACAGCTCAAGTCAGAGAATTGACTTCTAGCTGAAAATTGTGGAATCTCCACTTACCGCTAGAATTGGGGAGGCTACAGGTTGGAGGCTTGGCTCAAATGGTAGAACACCAGCCAATGAGCAAATTGGATACCAAGTTCATGTCTCTCTTAGACCAAAAAACAAAAACAAAAAAAACTGTACTGGGGGATATGATATTTCTTATCTATGCTACTGACGCAAACTCAGGAACTATGTCTGCACAGGTTTTGCTTACAGTACTTCTGGTGAAAAAGTTTCTTCTCTCAAATCAGCTATAGTGCCTGGCCTGCCAGGCAAGGCCTCTCTTACTAACCATGAGTCAGGAGGAGAGGCCGTGAGCTACAGAACATATATGGCTTCAGTTCCCTGGGGAAATAGCTTGTAGATATCAGTTCCACCTATTAACCATAACCATTATTCAAGAGTAGGCTTGCCCTACATTTATTCTTAAATGGAACACACCACTACTTTGGTTGCTTGCTGAAGCTCTTTAATTACATCCTGGACAAAAGAAAGCCTTGTTCTTACCATTCAAAAAGACCTTCATGTCAGCTTGCATACGTATATCATACTAAATAAAGAATTCAATCAAGGAGAAAGACAAAAAGCTTCCTCATAGACTCGTTATACACATTAATAGCAGAATTAATACACGTTAAATAGCAGAACATCAACCATATTAAGTGGCCCTCAATGATTCTATAATCCAGCCCTACCGAGTTCATGATCAGCAGTCACTGATTAAATCAATTGCAAATTGATAACCCTTAAAAAACTAATTGTATCTGTACTGAACTTGTAATTATTATTTTTTCTTTTGTAAAATTGCATTTTCTTATCAGGGTAATGTATAGAGGCGTTACAGTTACATTCATCAGATTAAACTTGCAATTATTTCCTAATACAATACAACTCTTGGCAGAGCACTGGTATTGTATTGTACATGATGTTCGTTTAAGTTGATTTAAAACATCCAGGAGAATGGATGCTGTTTCTATGCAAATAGTTCATCAATTTGTTTTAAAAACTTGAGTATCCTTGGATTGTGGTATGAGGAAAAGGATCCTGGAACTAATCCCCTCTCTGATATCAAAAAATGACTATACAGTAAATTCACTTCTTTTCAATCATACATGAGATAAGCTTTTATGTAGCCATATGCTTATCACATAAATGTCATCTCACACTGAAAAATCCATACCAATGAGTCCATTATGAGGATTTGGCTAATTATTTCAATGAAAACATGGACAAACCATCTGAGTCTTTCTATTCATGCATACAAATAGCTAATGAAATATATAAATTAATACACTTCCCCAGGAAAATGCCAATTTTTTTATATTTGATAATTTTCTTCCACATTTCCTGATGGGAGGTCCTAAAATCAGGCTGAACTAGTTAAGAAACATGGAGAAACTAAAACTACTTTATCTTCTTCTAGCATCCCTCTTCCTGCTAATGGCCACATCATGAATATTGAGTTAAGGCATTAGTTTAGATAGTTCTGTCACTTAAGAAGTGCCAAAATAAGTTGGGACTGGTGGCTCTTGCCTGTAATGCTAGGTATTCAGGAGGTTGAGATCTGAGGACTAAGTTTGAAAGCCAGCCTAGACAGAAAGGCTATGAGATGCTTACCTCCAATTAACCAATAAAAAGTTGGAAGTGGATGTTATCTGATATATTGTATATATGTTTATTTGTTTATTTGAAATAGGATGCGGAAGGGGGGAAAACAAGATGAGGGAAGGGAGTGGGGAAAGGAAATGGAGACAAAAACGTGAGAAGGGGTAACAATGATTGTTAAGAAATGTGCCATCTATCTGGTGAATATAATGTAACCTTTCTATTAATTACAATAATTTTTTTAAGTTGGAGGTGGTGCTGTGGCTCAAGTGATAGAACTCTAACCTTGAGCAAAAAGAACTCAGGAACAGCACCCAAGCCTTGCAAAAAGAAAAGAAAAAAACAGTAGTCTATTCAACATTGAACTTGCCATTGAAGCTTTACAAAAACAAGTCAGAACTGCCATGGATGACTCTGAATTTTAAGTTTTTTAAAAACATATGGATAAGTAAATATTTCTTACAGATTTATCCAACTTGATATAGTCCCCAAATCTTGAAACTATTAGCAAATAATTCAGAGCAACACAATTACTGCAATGTTAAAAGATTATCAAGGAAAAAACATTGAAAGCTTGTAGAAGTGCCTCAAGTTTACCACCATCAATCATTAACATAGGAAAGCCACCATTGGTTGCAATTCAATTAACTGAATACATCCTTGTATTCTGCATCACCTGAAATGTATTGTAGAAACAGGAATAACCTTTCTGACTCATAAGCCAGTGAGAAAAAGCACAAGAAGTTTATTTACTAGGTTCTTCCATTACGTTTTTCAGTTCATATGAATGTAGCGATAAAATCAAGTGGCTTTGAAACATCATTGAAATTATCTCACAGGTGATAAAACCAAAAAAACAAAAAACAAAAAGACCCCTCCCCAGAGATGCACAAGCATTGTTTACTAAGTTTGCCTTGCTCACATTTTACTTTGATTATGGGTAATGTGTATATCTGAATCCACATGTATTCCCTGTTAATTTCCAAGGTGCTAAAAATACAAGTCAAAATACCTCGTCAAGTAATTGCTAACTCAGCACTTATTTATATTCCTTTCACTTCTCTTTAGCTGTAAATATACATCTGGTGTGCATGAATGATATTTCTATGATCAATTCAACTTCAAAATATCCTTTAGGGGCTGGGAATTTGGCCTAGTGGTAGAGTGCTTTGCCTAGCATGCACGAAGACCTGGGTTCAATTCCTAGGTACTATATACATAGAAAAAAGCCGGAAGTGGTGCTGAGGCTCAAGTGGTAGAGCTCTAGCCTTGAGAAAGTCCAAGGACAGTGCTCAGCCCTGAGCTCAAGCCCAGGACTGGCAAAAAAAAAAGAAAGAAAAAGTTGCCAGCCAGGAGCCAGTAGCTCACTCTTCTACTCCTAATTACTCCAGAGGCTGAGATCTGAGACAGTTCAAAGCTGGCCTGGCAAAATAAAAAAGTTCATGAGACTCTTTAACTCCAATTAACTACCCCAAGTAATAGAGCTCTAGCTTTGAGCAAAAAATCTCAGGGACAGCATCTAGGCTATGAGATCAAGCCCGACTACCAACTAAAAAGAAAAAAAGTAAATATCTTGTAAGTTGAAGATGATCATTGTTAAAATTTTACTGAACTCTTCTTGTATGAGATGACATCAAAATGACATAGTTGACAACATGATGACAGGAATCATTTTGGTTTTATAGTCATGGAAAAGGAATGCTGAAAGTAGCCGGTACAGTTCTTATCTTTTGTAGTATCACAGAAATATATAATAGGGGTTCAATATTTGTTAAATGAATTAATAAAATTTATTAAAAGTAGATAATGAAATACTGACACTGTGTGCTTATGTCTTTTAGACTTGCAAAGCCTTCCTTCCCGCCATGGTTAAAGCTAACCATGGTCACTTGGTCTGTATTTCAAGTGTAGCAGGAGTAGCAGGATTTAGTGGATTATCAGGTAAGTACTTTATTCAATGTGCTTTTGGTTTCCTCCATTGACAGGACCCAGAAATTAGATAGACAGAAGCTCTTCCTGCACCAAGGAGAACATTTAGCTCTATTTATAATGTCAGTTTTCCTTTCTATAATACTATCTATAACAGCAATGTAAGGAAGGGTATTTTCCTCTGTAAGCAAGAAAAGAATATATCTATTGGCTCAGTGTTCTTCTGTTAAGAAGGAATGAGATGATTCCTACCTTTTCATTCAATATATAGAAGGGAGACATAAGAGAGGGCATTTGGCCCCATGAATGACTTTAAGCCAGAGAAATAAAAGAAGATTTCAAAAAAAAATAATTTACAGAGCTCTGTTATAACAACTCCCCACTCTGTTTCAGATTATTCTGCAACTAAATTTGCAGCCTTTGGTTTGACTGAGTCCCTCTTCTTTGAATTAAATCTGCTCGAGAAAGCTAATATTAAAACTACCATTATTTGTCCCTTTCTTATCAGAACTGGAATGTTTGATGGTTGCGTAAGCAGGTAAGTAAACTCTTTAGTAATCTTTACTCTTCTAATACTTTTCTAGTACATTCCAATTGTCATCTGTCATTTTGGAGGCTTGAAATACCAACAGTAAAATTAAAGAAATAATTGAATGCCTCATCTGGTCAAATAAAAACAAGTTATATATGAGCCAGGTGTTTTATAATCCCAACACACGCAGGAGTCTGAGGCCAGGGGACCTGTAGTTAAGGCCAACCTGGACTATGATTTCAGGTCAACCAGAGTTACATTATATAACTTGTAAGCTCCAACCCTGAAAGCCTCACAGGCACTATCACATAGAACAAAGAGAAGTTTACTGTCAGCAAAGACACTGACAAAGCCAATTCACACAGGGAGAAAAGGTGCCTGTTTTATTCTGAGGCAATTACTTATCATCTAAGGGGGGGCAGGAATCCTAGGAGACTGGGACCTGGTATGGAAGTGCTGGACTAGGATTTCATCATGGCAGATAAGATTTATGACACCTATCCACATAGTAGATAAGGAGTCTTGAAGCTACCCAGGCCAAAAAGTCACTCTAAAGGGATTAGCTGCCACCAAACAGGGCCATCTCAAGATAAAGAGGGGTGGAAGCTGATTATTTACTACCTCACTAAATGAGCCCAGTGTTGCCTAGGAGATGGGAATACTAAGGTATGGCAAGGAGGCTGTTGCACTAACAAAATCTGTCGCAAAGTAACTAATTTTTTTCAATGCAAATAAAGTTAAAATGTATTTAAAGATAATAGTATAATTGCACGGTTTTGTGCTGAAAATATAACTGAAATACTAATCTGAAGAGAAAAACATAATAGTCTGATAAAGAAAACTTTTTCAAATATTTAGCCTTGTGGAGCTGATCTTTATGTGTGTGTATGTAATGAACTCAGGGCCTGCACACTGCCCCTGAGCTCTTTACAGCAAGGTGTGAGTTCTACCACCTTGATCCACAGCTCCACTTCCAGTTTTTGTGTGGTTAACTGGAGATAAGAGTTTCAGGAGGCTTTTCTGCCAAGGCTGGCTTAGAACTATGGTCCCCAGATCTCAGCCTCCTGAGTAGCTAGGATTACAAACATGCAAACATGAGCCACCAGTTCCCAGAGAGCTGATCATTTTCTTTTCTTGAAAAGCAACACAAATATCACCAAAGATAAAATATTTTAAGACTAATCTATTCAGGAAAGTATTGCAAAGGGATATTTTACATGTGTTAAGTTTGTCTAAAAAAGTTTAAAATAAAATATAAATGGTGTACGAGTGATTTTTACAAAAATTAGAGTATATTGAAAGTATATATTTAATAAGAGGACTGGTGTGATTATTTCAATGGTTAGAAAATGACCTGACAGGGCGGGGAGTTTGACCCAGTGGTAGAGTGCTTGCCTAGCATGCACGAAAATCTGGATTTGATTCCTCAGTACCATATACATAGAAAAAAACAGAGGTGGTGCTGTGGCTCAAGTGGTAGAGCTCTAGCCTTGAGAAAGCCCAAGAACAGTGCTCAGGCCCTGAGTTCAAGCCCTAGGACTGGCAAAAAAATGAAATGACCTGACATGATCCACGATATGTATCAGCCACATGTATAGGAAAGATTAAGAACCAACACAAAAGCTGGCAAAAGACAATGAAGCATTAGAGTCCACTGAAGCTATGAAATTAAACAAATTTCCAAAAATAGGTGGTAAGATTTTTGTGTTTGCCCGTCCTGGGGCTTGCACTCAGGGCCTGGGCATTGCCCTTGGGCTCTCTCAAAGGCTAGTGCTCCGCTACTTGAAAAACAACACCACTCTGGCTTTTTCTGTGGTACCAAGGAATCTAACCCAAGGTTTGGTGCCTGCTAGGCAAGCACTCTACCACTAGGCCACGCTCCTGGCCTCAAGGTGGTAAGATTTTGAGGGAAATTTTTCTACCAAAGAGACTCTCTAGGTAGATACTGACCAGGTCAAATTTTACAATCATTTAAAATCTCTGGAGATTTATCAACGAGTGTACCAAAATCAAGAAACCTTATTCAGCAAAACCTGTGTGAACTCACAGGGCACTGGGAAGCCATGGCATTTGAACTCAGTACTGCACCCATGCCTTCTGGGATAACCATTTCAATGAACACGGCAACGAAATTACTCTTCTACTTCCCCTGAGCTCTCAAGGGTGGAAAAGCCACTCTGTGAAGCTCGACTGCAGGTAGGCACTGGAAGATCCCATCAGCTTTATGTAGTAGAAGGCCGATAATGAGTGAGTAACACGATCCATGTTGTGCTGCCTCCTTATCCAATTCCCATTGGTTAGGGAAGATCTGGAGAGAGGCCCGTGGTGAAGAGATCAATTCTTTTTTTCTAGAACAGATTGTAGCTATAAAATCTCCAGTTAAGACATGTGTAGTGGCTCACACCTGTAATCCTAGCTACTCAGGAGGCTGAGATCTGAGAATCCCAATTCAAAGCCAGCCATGAGACTGTGAGACCATGAGACTCTTATCTCCAATTAAGTACTAGAAAACCAGAAGTGGTGCTGTGGCTCAAGGGGTAGCCTTGAGCTAAAGAGCTCAGGGACAATGTCCAGGCCCAGAGATCAAGCACCATGATTGACCACAAAAAAAAAGTTGAATTATAAGTTAGAGCATTCATACCAACAGCCTTCCAGCCTCTGAACTATAGAAAGCCTATTTGAGATGGTGGTGGCAGCTAGATGGCAGCACTTGTTCCTAACATCCACCGCCAAGGTTCATATCTGTATTAACAGAGTCCATTTGGATGAGATAGTCAGAAAAAAGTTATCACCCTCATAATACAGGTGGAAGTTTAAGCCTCCACCCTCTACCAAATGGAGATCAAAGTCATACTGAGACAGCCATCTCTCAATCTCTGCCCCAGCACCTGAGTTTACTTGGATAAGACCAGTGAACAGACTACTGGAAAGAAAAGCACAACCATTTAGCAACCTGGGGGGGGGAGGGGAGAAGGGATCAGAGAAGGTTTAAAGGCTGGCTATAATATAAGAAGGAACAAATGATGTACATTCTAACATATAAGTAAATAGTGAAAATCTAAAGACAAATCAATACATCTAAAATCTAATTCTTTGAGAAGATTGACAAAATTAATGAAACTTCAGATAGAATGAAAAACAAAAAAGGAAAAGAAAATAGTCCAATTAGTAAACGAGAATAAAGAGACACTGCTGGAGGTATGGGATATAACAAATATGAATATTCATAGAACAAAAAACTTGACTTTGATGAAATGGAAAAGTTTGAAGGTCCATAGGCCTGAGTCAAACTACTTGCAAAGGAAATCAAAACTAGAAATGAAATGTTCAACTAGTAACCTAAAAATAATTCCATATCCAGACAACTTCCTGAGAAAATCTATTTGACATCTGAAAAGGGATTAAATATCAATTTTTTGAAAACTCTTCCAAAATTAGATAAGGACTGAACATTTTACAACTCTCTTGATGAGGGTAATATTACCTTGATGCTAAAACCAGAAAAATATCACAAGGGGAATGTAAAATACAGACCAATAATATCCACTAATTTTGGTTCAGTTTACAGGTCCATATTGCAATCACTTATCTCTGTGTGACAATCAGTGCTCATGATAACAAAAATAATGTAATTTTTGTCATTTCAGGTACTTTTATAATGTAATTTTTATCATTTCAGGTTCCCTCTCCTGTTACCTATACTGGAACCGAAGTATGTAGCCCAAAAGATTATAGATGCTATTTTAGAGGAAAAAGTTTATTGCATTTTACCCAAGTTTGCAAGTGTTCTATTGCATCTTAAATAGTAAGTTAAAAATGATTAAATATTCTTTGGGTTAGTTATGAACAAACTCTCTAATCACTGCTATAACTGCTGCTTTTTTAAGGATAGAAGGAAGAACTTGATAGTGAAGGGTAATATATAGGCATATTAATAGTGGTCTTGGCAACTTCAAATCTTGGCAAACTTAGTGACTATTTAGACCTTGCAGAGCAAGGCCTCAGTGATCCAACATAGAAACAAAACAAATAACACAAATTCTTTGGAAGGTTTGGGGTTTTAGGTTGCTGTTTAGGGATTGTTTTTGTTTTATTGGTGATTTTGTTTTACTTGATATTTGCTTTGGGTCTTGTTTGGGGGAAGTTGCCTTGTTTTGATTTGGAGGACTGTGCTGTGTAACCAGTTGTGCTGGCGTCAACCTCACTATGTGGCATAGGCAGGCTTCAAACTCACAGTCCTCCTGCTTCAGCCTCCAAAGTGCTATGATTACAGGCAGGATCCACCACACAAAATCCTTTTGGTTTTAAGCAATTATTTAATTTATTAATGCAGGATTTTTTTAAGTCTATGTGTTTCTGGAAAGAATACTAAACATTATTTGTCAAAAATTCAACATTTCAGCCTGGCACTGTGGCTCACACCTGTAATCCTAGCTCCTCAGGAGGCTGAGAACAAAGTAATGGGGTTCAAGGCCAGCTGATGCAGGAAAAGTTATCATACTCTTATCTCCAATTAACTACTGGAAAACCGGTAGTAGAATTGTGAGTCAAAGTGATAGAGCACTAGCCTTAAGAAAAGAGCTCAGTGATAGCACCCAGACTCTAAGTTCAAGCCCCATAACTGGCCAAAAAAAAAATCAACATTTTATTTAACTTCCTAGAAGCCCATACAATGAGATGTGGAGTATGTGTGGGAAAATTCTGCCCAGGTTCACATGTAACCTTTATGGAGTATATACTGTACTAAAAGCCTCACATGAATAATATTCATTTAAGAAAACCCAAGATCTAAAAATAATTAGTAATTTTTGCATGGCTAAATAGTAAAATATACTGGAATAAAGTTTCAAACCCAAGTTTCCATCCTGCTTATAGAGTTGGAACTTTTCATATTAGCATATCTTCCTCCCCTACTATACATACAGATTGCCTTCCCTGACCCAAAATACTTAAGGCCAGAAGTGTTTTAGATTTTAGATATGTTCAGACTTGGGGCTATTCTGCATATCATTTGCATCATGACCATGTGGTTTTGCATAATGTTTACACAACGAAATTCATTTTTTTCTGTGTACCTCACATACCTTAAATTGGAAGAAACATCATATACTCTGTTCTATCCATCTGTAGCTGGCCTGAGAAAGGCCCTCAGCACATGAACCCATCATACTTGTCCTTACCTTCCCTATCAACCAAGACACAGGTAACTAGCCATACTGCATGTTCTCTGAGGGAAGAATAAATTTTCTGAATGTCTCCTTCTTCCTGTTCCTGCCAAGAATAGGCTCTAACATATAATAAGCATGGAAAACATGTGTAACAAGTTGGGTTGAAAAGAACAAGGCTGAAGTAAGCAGAAATGATCAGCAATCCTTGCATCAGGAACTGATGCAAGGATTCTACATTTCAGGCGCATATTGAACTAGTCAATGACACATTTAAAACTATGGTTTGGAATTGCTTCCTCATTATTAGCCTATATGTAGTCTTCTTAAATGGTCTGGTTTTCTTCCTAGTTTTCACTACTGTCTCTTAGTCTATAAGTAAAAGTATATGCAGAAAATTAGGGGCCAATTGGACTGTCAAGACCACAAATGATTCTAAAGTGATGTCAAAAGCAATTGTCATTGGGGTTGAGGACCCTGTGGCTCTCAGCTGTGACACAGTAGCACCCTCTGTGATTCTTCCCATAAGTGCCACACAAAACAGATCGAGTGTGAACTCAATCTTCTTCTCAGAAGAAGCCATCACTTTGACTGATTGTAAGTTTTTCTCTGTTTTTCTCTAGCATAATGGCTCCAAAAATGACACTTGCCCTATGTAAGTACTTTGGAGGGGAGGCTTTCATGGCTGCTTTCAAAGGGCATATGAAACCAAATACACTTCAACCTGAAACTGGGGAGAAACACCAATAGCTCAAGCTTCAAAAGTGGTAATCAAATAAAAATATTAAACGATTAACTATTTGGAATTCCTCCTAACTCTGAAAGCACATAAAGAATTGCAGAAGTCATTCTCTGAAGAAGAAACAAAAATGGCCTATAGACACATGAAGAAATGCTCGACATCCCTGGTCATAAAAGAAATGCAAATCAAAACAACTCTAAGATTCCACCTCACTCCAGTTAGAATGGCCAGGATCAGGAAAACTAATAACAACAGATGCTGGAGGGGATGTGGCCTGGAGGGATCCCTACTACACTGTTGGTGGGGGTGCAAACTCGTTCAACCACTATGGAAAGCAGTATGACAGTTCCTCAAAAGACTAAACATAGAGCTCCCCTATGACCCAGCAATTCCACTACTTGGCATTTACCCAACCGTCCAGAAACAAGGGCATACTAAATGCACTAGCACAATGATGTTCATTGCAGCACTATTTACCATAGCAAAGATATGGAACCAAGCCAGATGTCCCTCAGTTGATGAGTGGATCAACAAGATGTGGTATTTATACACAATGGAATTCTATGCTGCTGTCAGAAAGAACAACATCGCCCTATTTGTAAGGAAATGGAAAGACTTAGAAAAAAATCATATTAAGTGAAGTAAGCCAGACCCAAAGGAACATAGGCTCAATGGTTTCCCTCATTTGTCCTAATCAGTAGAAACCTTGGGCTCTCCTAGCAGAGACTTTCAATAGAGCAAAACCTAAATACATAAGGCCATACAGTGTGACCCTAAATGAAAGGATCTCTAGGATATAGAAACAAAAGCCATATAATGAGTGATTGTTGTCCTTAATGTACTATGTTATCTCTCATCTCTTTTGCTGTCTCTTGGTTATCTCATATTGTTACAGTATTTCACTTTGTTATCTGATATATCGGATAAATGTGTATTTGGTTATTTGAAATTGGATAGGGAAGGGGGGAAAACAAGATGAGGGGAAGGGGTGGAGGGAGGGAAATGGGAACCAAAACATGAGAAAGGGTATCAATGTATGTGAAGTAGTGCACCTTCTATCTGGTGAATATAATGTGACCCTTCTATTAATTACAATAAAAAATATATGAAAAAAAAGAATTGCTGAAGTCAGATGCTGATGGTTCACGCCTGTAATCCTAGCTACTCAGGAGGCTGAGATCTGAAGATCATGTTTCAAAGCCAGCCCAGCCAGCAAAGTCCATGAGACTCTTATCTCCAATTAACCACCAGAAAACCAGAAATGGGGCTGTAGCTTCTAAGTGATAGCCTTGAGCAAAAAGAGCTCTGGGATAGTGCCCAGACCCTGACTTCAAGCCCCATGACAGACAAAAAGAAAATCAAAATTGCTGACCCTTTCAGAATTGCCAGTCTACCAGGCTGCTATATCTAGTGGTACTTGCCTAGAATCCTTGCAACTCAGGTGTATTGTGGGGAAGAGCATCAGGACAGGCCACAGGGAAAGAGTACAGCCAATAGAAAGTATTTATTAGCCAGCCGGCAACAACACTGGAGCTTCAGGACTCCCCAAGTGCAGCAGCAAACCTATTCTCAAGGCTGATTTTAAGCAAAGGTTTCCATCCGTGTTTGCTCAGGGTTAGAAAGTCCCTAATAGCTCTTTCCTGCAGGTGCAAGCCAACTGTGAAGTTACAGAAGTGAAAACAATGCTGTATAGCAAGCCTTAAGCCAGGGCAACATGACTTGTTTCTACAATTTCTATGATCATTACCTGGAGACAACGAAACAATGGACAATGGATACATGTATCTTTAAATGTCAAATCATAAGAAAGTAGTCTCATTGGCAGAGGTGCAGACCTTTCTTTAAGATGGAGTCACAAAAGCAATATATAGTTGCAGAAGCTATGAGTAAACTCTAAGGCAGTGAGATGTGACAAGCCCTATTACAGGAGGAAGACAGGAGGATTGTCAAGGCCAGCCTGAATGAAAGTAGCTGAAAAGTCGCTAAAATGGAGATGTGGCTAATAAAGTGGTAGAGCACTTGCATGAAGTCCTAGGTTCAAGCTCCAGTGCTGCCTTTCCTCCACCCACCTATCCCCAAAGTAAGGACCAACTATATTCCCAGGTGACTGTGTACACTAGTTATTACTTTCTTCTCTTTTTCTTTTTTTTTCTTTTTGATATAGGGTCTATATAACCCAGGCTGGCCTTGAACTTGCAATCTTCCTGCCTCTGTCTCCCAAGTACTTAGGATTATAGGTGTATGCCACCTTAACAGATCACATTGACATTTCAAGTATTGGGGGTTTGCATTGAGGCCTTTCTCTTTGCCAAGGACTTCACCACTTAAGCCAGACTCGGAACCCTTGATGTGTTGTGGGAGGGGAGGGGAAAAGGGTGGGTCATGGAGATTGAACTTGGCCTGGGCACTGTCCTTGAGCTCTTCGGCTCAAGGCTACTACCCTACCCCTGTGTCATGCTGTTTGGTCCCAGGAAAGTTTTGCTATAGAGAATGGTTACCCTTGATGATCCCACTAGTGTGGTTTGCTTTGCTTAATGCTTTTGTTGTCATCCTGGCTACTCAAGAGGCTGAGATCTTAGCATCAAGGTTCAAAGCCAGCCCGGGCACACAAGGACCTGAGACTCTTATCTCTAATTAACCTCTAGAAAACAGGAAGTGGGGCTTAGTTCAAGGGGTAGAGCAGTAGCCTTGAGCTGAAGAGCTCAGGAACAATGCCCAGGCCCAGGGGTAGGGTGGTACCCTTGAGCTGAAGAGCTCAGGGATGGCACCCAAACTGAGTTCAAGCCCCACCCTACCCCTTGAGCCACAGCCCTACTTCTATTCAGGAGACAGATCTGAGGATCACACTTAGAAGCCAACCCAGGCAGGAAAGTCTGTAAGACTTTTCTCTAGTAACTATCAAAATGCTAAAAGTGGAGTTGTGGCCCAAGTGGTAAAGTGTTAGCTTGAGCAAAAATCTCAGGGACAGCACCCAGGGCCTGAGTTCAAGACCCAGGACTGGTACACACACACACACACACACACACACACACACACACACACACACACGCACACGCGCGCACACACATTCACACACAACTCACATATGCACACATGTTATGGTAAGCCATTTTTTTGCATTATCATAGTTTATTCCTCATGAAAATTTGGATGGTACATGCTGTTAGGCCCAGTTACTTGGTCGCATTGTTTGAGGAGCTGTGATGAGGCAGAATGACCTGTCAGGAGAATGTGATAGAGAAAAAGTTTCCAACTCACGGCAACCAGACTGCCAACCAACCACAGACTGTGATCTCTGAAATCGTGAGTCAAGAGAAATCATTCTGCTTTTAATTTGACTGCCTCAACATCAGGGTGTTGAAAAGCTAACACCCTTTCCATGTCCAGACTTCACTTCCCTGAGCAAACTTATTTCAAGAAGTAAGGCTGAGTTCCAGATTTATCTGAGATTGGCATATGGGTAGAGACAGACAGAGAGGGCAAAGAACGACTTCACAAGACAAGAGAGAGGTCAGGTATAGTGGCCATTAATCCTGGCAGAGAACTATGTCCTTGATCACACTTTGGGATATGGAGATCTTCATCCAGATGACTTGAAGGGACAGACTTTCTCTTACGACAACTCTAAGTCATGTTATGTTACGAATACTATTAGTTTTTAAAATTGTGAACATAGTCATAACATACACAGAAATCGTAATTTGAAATGTAACTATGCATATGCTCTCAATGAATGAATATGAAGCTATCATTAAAGGTTTGTAGGATCAAATATCAAGGTAGGAAATTCCATTTGGCACTGGAGATTCCTAGTACAAGCAGGATACTCCACTGTAGCCACTGTGGGGAGGGTGAATGGCCTGGGGAAAAGGTGAGAAGGACAGGAATGGGTGGGGGTCACTCCCTAGTGAGTGACTGGAGTAAGGATGGAGCTGTCTATCTACACAGGCTCATACCCCACACAACACACCGTGCACCTCTGCCGAAGGTGTGGTCCCAGGTGCTTGGGTGTCTTTCTGGACAGCTGGCTCAGGCCCACAGAGAAAGTTCAAGGGCTCTGTACCAAGAACAGACCTTCACGATTAGGCAAGAAATCCTCCCACAGTATTATCAAATTCTTCCTCCATCCTGCCAG
This sequence comes from Megascapheus bottae, assembly GCF_031878675.1. Lineage (NCBI taxonomy): Eukaryota > Metazoa > Chordata > Mammalia > Rodentia > Geomyidae > Megascapheus > Megascapheus bottae. The sequence continues at coordinate 8,126,987 of NC_143517.1, read as the reverse complement.
AAATCAGAGATGTCCCAAGAAACAGAGTTCAGGTGCAAGTTGGTTAGGTAAGAATTCCAACACAATTACACCTATGTAGCACTGACAGCCTATACCTGAAGGGCTTCAGAGGGACATGAATCTTTAAGAAGCCATATTACCCACATATGTTATAGCTAAATAATATTTCAAGTGGCAGAATGGTCACCTGAATATCACCAACCTTATCGACAATGATAAAAGATAAAAGAAAATTCAGGGGATGTAGCTAAGTAGTGGAGGGCTTGCCTAATAGGTACAAGGTCCTTGTTCAGTGAACAAAGTCCTAAATCAATCTCCAATATCATGAATGAATTAATTAATTCAAAAACTTAATTCAGTTTTCACAGTTGTCTTTTGATCACAAGAACCATGTATTTTTACTGTTTTGATACTTTTTATTATCTTTAAGTAGTTGCACAAAGGAGTTGCCATTCAACAAAGTAATGTCCTTTTTTTAAAATGATCTTTAAAACATAATTCAGAAAAGTAAACATCTATATGTATGCCCACCAATAAATACACCTAAGTAGATGAGTTTTACATAGTGAACAAGAGAGTGTAGCCATTGTTCTGATCTAAAGGAGGACCCTACAGAAATCTCAAATACTTCTTGGCATCCTCTCTCAGCCATGACTTCATAACTTTGTTTGGCCAGGGTTGAGCTTTATGTACATGGAATACTATAGAATACATTTGCATGTGTCATTCTTCAGGTCAACATTATGTTTGTGAGAGTCAACCACAAGTGTCTGTCAACAGTCCATTCCTTTCCATAGTCAAATGCCATTCCTCTGTAGAACTAGGATACAATATCTTTGAATAACTGGTTCCACCTTAGCCACTAAAGATAAGGGTGAAATGACTACTTGGTACTTGTGATTTATGATCATTTCTTCAGTCATCAGGATCCCAGAGATATGCCACTGGATCCCAGCAGTGCTAATTTTTTTTACAAATTAAAATTGGATGCTCGTGGCTCATACGTGTGCTCCTACATATTCAGACTGAGGATCTTGGTTTGAAGCCAGCCTGGGCAAATAAATCTGTGAGATTCTTCTCCAACTAGCCAGTAAAAACTCAAAATTGGACTGGTGTCCCAGGTAATTGAGGGCCAGCTTTGAGCGAAAAAAACAGGCAAGAATGTGAAGACCTGAGTTCAAGCCCCAGTACCAGAAAATATATATACAGATTAAGAGCTATAAATTTCAGAATTCATTATTGAAATTACCAAAATCATAAAAAAAAGACTAAACTAATTGTAAAGGCAATAAAAAGACCAAAAAAAAACATTAAAGGAAGAAAAAACGACATGTGGCAATAGCATTCCAAATTGATTAATCCTAAAACAAGGGGTTTTTTTTGTCACTTGTAACTTTTTAAATCATAAAGCAACTGGAAAGGTGTGCTTCCCACTATAGTCTGCATATAATTCACAACTATTTTTCATCCTATGCTTGAAGCTGTGTATTAGCTCCTTTAACCGATCAGATGGTCTGCCCTGTCATCAAAAGCACCAACACTAGTCTTCAATGTCTAAACAATCATGCACTTACTGTTAGAAAATGTTTGTCTCTGATGTGGAACTCATGCTTAACCATGACAGCAATCTCACCTCCCTCTTGCTCTAAGAGCGGGCATGTGATGAGCCTCCCACGTGGATGAAGAAATGCACTGCCCTCAAAAGCACTTTGCAATACATCTGATTTGGCTTTCACCATCATTGATTTCTTCTTTTGGAACTATACATTTGTGACTTAGCCAACTTTTGCCCACATTTTGTAGACTAGGACAAGGTTGAGCAGGAGAGCTGAGTTGTGTTGATCACGGGTAATTCCCAGGCAGGTCTGTTTCACACAGAACGCACAAGGAATTTAAAGATCTGGGAATCAATTTCTCTTAAGGATCCATTCTGTCTGCCATCTTGGAAGTCTTCATGTATCCGGCTGTGCATGAGAGTATAACATATCTGCCATTCATGTACACCCAGCCTAGAGACTCTGGGCATATTTTGTATTTTATTTATTTATATACTTTTGCCAGTCCTAGGGCTTGAACTCAGGGTTTGAGCACTGTCCTTGGGCTTTCTCAAGGCTACAGCTCTACCACTTGAGCCATAGCACCACTTCCGGGTTTTTCTATGTATGTGGTACCAAGGAATCAAACCCAGGTTTTCATGCATGCAAGGCAAGCGCTCTTACTGCTAGGCCAAACTCCTGGCCCCTGTATTTTATTTTTAAATGCAACCTATTTTTGAAACATTTCAATGGACAAATTAATGAGTTCCATGGCTTGATACATAGATAACCACATGTTCAGAGAAAATCTTCAGTTGTGGATCTGAAAATTTTGGACAATTTTTATATCATTTTAAAAGAATTGGATGAATATTTGGAGAAAGTAAGATCCAAACGAAATCCTCAGCAATAAGAAAGCCAGAGCCCTAGCCAGGGCTGAGCCAATGGCTCAGCCTTATAATCTTAGGTATACAGGAGGCTGAATTTGGAGGATCCTGGTTCAAATTCAGCCCAGATAGACAAATCTAAGAGACTCCCATTTATCTCCAATTAACCAGCAAAAAAAATCCTGTATTTGTAGCTCAAATGATAGTCTCAGCCTTGAGTGAGAAAGCCAAGGGAGAGCGTGAGGGCCTGATTTCAAGCTCCGGTACTGGCACAAACAAAAAAATCCTGAAGGGCTGGGAGTTTGGCCTAGCAATAGAGTGCTTGCTTAGCATTAACCAAAACTCAGGTTCCATTCCTTGATACCACAAGCATAGAAAAAGCTGGAAGTGGAACTGTGGCTCAGGTGGTAGAGCTCCAGCCTTGAGAAACCCAAGGACAGTGCTCAGGCCCTGAGTTCAAGTACGGGACTGCCCCACCCCCACCCAATCCCCCCAAGTATGGGACTGCCCCACCCCTACCCCACCCCCCCCTCAAAAAAAAAGAAAGAAAGAAAAGAAAAGTCCTGAGCCTTTAAGCCTGTCTTGTAGTGGTGTTTATGAACAGGTGGGAGGTCTCAGACAAGGTTATAATGATGGTCCTAGGTGATCATACAATGAAAGAAGGGATAAAAATAGGAAGCCTGGGATTCATATGCATTTTCTGCTGTTTTGTAATAGAATACACTGACTTGAATTATAAAGGAGAGAAATTTCCCACGTTCTTCATACTGAGAGGTCTGAGAAGATGGCATCAGCATTTGAGGAGGGCTTCTTGCTGCAACTTAGCCCAAGGAAAGAACAAGAAAGCACCTGTGTTCAGGCCTCTTTTCCACTTCTTGTGAGTCCACTACTCCCTCAATACTACATCTAATTCTGATGACCCCACCAACAAACATCATCAATATATGAATCTGGGGATAACTTCACATGGACTTCTAGGAAACATATTCAAACTTTAGCAGCCTGTAAAACTCAAGAAGATAGACTTAAAAAAAAATCCACAGGAAGCCAGAATCACAGGAAGTATAGTGAAAAGACTGAATTAGGAAGTCAAGGGTATCTAGGAGAGGGTACTAGAGATAGACACTGGAAAAATAAACTCCTCACCTTAGATTTAAGTGAAGAATGAAAAAGGAGGGGAAAAAAACCCTTGGAAAATACCTAACCACATGTCTGTTATCATATGTGCCTAGGACTAGAATCTTTACTACTTATAGAATATCTATTATTTATGTTACCTTTACTTTCCAACTTTAAGACAAATATTTAGTTAAATAATGCTCCCAACAAAGTATATTAGTGTGATAAAATCCAATCAAACTCTGGATTATGTTAATATACACGTGTGTACATTTGTTAAAGCCCAGATGTGGTAAACTTACAATGGGTGGATTTTACAACTTGAAATCACATCACAATGAAACTTTAAGAGAGAAAGAAGAGAATGGCCATCTTGCTCATCACTCTCATCCTCAGTAATTCTTCCTGGAGATAATTCTATCTATAGTTCACTTTAGTCGTAGGTCTATCAAAGACAGAAGCCCAGGGGAAAAGACATCTCAGAAAAAAAGGAAAAGGAAGAGCCACCTTTCGTGGACATTGCTGGACACGCTAGTTCTATTTGAATTTTCTTCCAACATGATTTTGGCAACCTTTGGACAATAATCTAGGTCAGATCTACATAAATTCCTAACCATGTCATTCATGCTGTGATTATTCAGGAGGGAAAAGAGTTTGCTAGCAATGATAAAGATCTAGAAATAAGTAGAAGAACACCAGACAATCTGTCCTTGTCTTCTCAGTGAGAAGCGAAATGAGTGTCTGGCTTCCTGCCCAGGAGTGCTGAGCAATGTCGTACGTAGGGAAGCATAATCATGTGCCTCGTTCTCTCATTGTCTTGCATGAACGTGAGTCCTAGTTTACTGAAATGTCTGCATTTCTTTGTCATGTGAATACTTACTACCAACTAGGTAGCAAATACTGGTGCCTCCTCACCTCATCCATTACCTATTTTCTTTGTTCAGCCTCCTCTTTCTTATGACTCAGGCTTGTCTGTTTCCTACTCCTGTTCCAGCTAACATTTTCTTTTTGTCCTAGAACAAGCAAATGAGTCTTTTCACCACTCAACTGTTATATGGGAATTCAGTCATGAAAAACAGAGGAGCCACATGTTGAGAAGTGAAATCAGGAGTCTTTATTAGAAAGCTGGCAACCACAGGTACACACACGTCCCCAGAAAACTTGTAGCCTTGAATACACCTAACACTGTTATAAAACTGAGCTATGAAGTTAGCAAAGCAAAGAAAGAGCCAAAAGAAAAACACCAACAAACCAGATCAATTCCAATGGAGTGCGCAAGTGAGACACCATGGTGACTGGAGGAGAGCCAAGAAACAAAATGGCACCTGAGCTGGTCCAGGCCTCAGTGGAGTCCTGCTCAGGAAACAGGGTCACATACAGCTTGGAGGGTCTCACAAATTCATGAAACAGGATTGGCAGGTCCAGTAACCTATTGTCCAAGTCCTTGCCCCTGCCTCTAGAAATTCAGGTATGTCTATCATTTGGGGCGGGGTTTCCCTACCTCTACCATAAGACAAAATGGCCCCAGGTAACTTAATTCTCTATCATGCACTATGCGGCCAAGATGGTTTCTTTTAGACCCAGTATACTTATTTCAATGTTTCTAAGAATCCAATCATGTCCTTCTACCAACAATACTTTTTGGCAAAACTGATGTATTTGAATACATCATCTGATGACTACACTTTTTCCACTATTTTACAAAGAAATCCCCAAAGATAATATGCCCTTTAAAATGAATCTTTTAACAACAGAAGGTATGCATTTATGTTTTGTTATTGTCATTTTGTTTGGTTTGCTTCTGCTAATATGTAGGCTTAAACTCAGGATCTCTCACTTGCTTGAATTTCTTGCTAGTATTCAACTCCAGGTCTGCATTGTTCAGGTTAATTAGAGGTGGATTCTTGAAATCATGATCCTCCAGCCTCCTGAGTAGCTAGGACATATTTTATTTTTACAGGTATTTTAAAAAAATTTTTATTGTAATTAATAGAAGGGTTACATTATATTCACCAGACAGAAGCTGCATTACTTCACAAACATTGCTACCCCTTCTCATGTTTTTGTCCCCATTTCCCTCCCCCTCCCCCTGCCCTCATCTTGTTTTCCCCCTTCCCTATCCTATTTCAAATGAACAAATAAACAAATATACAATATATCAGATAACAAGGTAAGATACTGTAACAATAACAGGTATTTTTAATGTTATAAAAATAATGCTTGACATTTGTAAAACATCAAACAATATAGAAACAAATCTCATACCACAGGAAGTCTCTCCTCACCGAGCCCCACCCCCACCCCCTCACCCTGCCACGGGCCCCAGAGGAAACCACTGTCAACTGTGCAGTGTGTGTTATCTCCATCTGTAATGCCTACACACAATAGAATCACACATTTAATTTAGTGGAATAATTCTTTTGTTTTCACTTACCACACTTACCTGGATATCTTTCCCTCCACTGAGCACAGTGCAAGCTTCTTTCTTCTTATTGGCTTTATAGAATTCTATTACATGACTAACTCATGGTCAACAAAATAGATGTGTGTTTAAGTCCCCTCCTGCTCCTTTGTTCTTGAAAACAAGCTTCAATGAAATTCTTTTTCATTTTTATTTTTATTGTAAAGTGGTACAGAGAGGTGACAGTTACATAAGCCAGGTAATGAGTATATTTCTTTTTGAATAGTATCACTCCCTCCCTCATTTTGTCCATTTTCTTCCCACTCAGCCCCCTTCCCCCCACAAGTTGAATAGTTTATTTTAAACATGGTGTCTAGTGAGAATCACTGTTGAATTAATTCGCCCTCAATCTCACCATTTCTGTGCTTCCCCTCCCCCTTCCCAAATCAGATAAACTTACATTCAGGACAAAATGCACAGAAGTCACAAATAATGGCAAAAAGGAAAAAATAGAAAGAAGCACAAAAAGTAAAAAAATAAAACTTGTTTCCATTTCTTGGACTTCATTTTAATAAGCACCATTTCATATGATCATATGCACATAGCTATTGAGCCCTGTGATCCTCTCCTAAGAATATCCTCCTTTGCTATTTAGGATGATGCTAAGTAAAATGAACTCCAGGATAGGGAAACAAGAGGTTTATCTTTGTGGTTGTTGTTTTTAATGGACTGTGTGAAGTTATTTCTTTTCTCTTTTTTTTTCTTATGGTTTATCCCCTGTTGTTACTGCACCTGCCTTTGGTACCTGGTATATTATATATACATGTATTTGTTTTTCAAATTAGGGAAGAGAAGGGGAAAAACAAGACAATGAGACAAAGGACAAAAGGTAAACCAGTGTAACAGTGATATTCACAGGACAGTATGTTGGAAATGAACTTTACAACCTGGGTCAGGGGGAGTGGGAGAAAGACATGGGAAAGGATAACTATGTTCAAAAAGTGATGTACTCACATCCTTATGAATGTAACTGTAACCCTTCTATATATCACCCTGACAATAAAATTTAAAAAAAAATAAAGACTAAATCCATAAAGTAAAAAAGAAAAAAAAAGAATATCCTCCTCTGACTTCACTGTGTGAATGTTTAGAGTCTGGTTCAGTTTATTCTGTCCAACTATAATTTCTTGTCTTATACTATTCATTGTGTTTATTTGCAGATTTATAGACACATTCTAATTATTCCAAATGAGGGAAACCATGCAACTTATGTTTCTTTAGGTCTGCCTTACTTCACTTCATATGACCCAGCAATTCTACTCCTGGACTTTTATCCACAACCAGCCTTCACTAAAGCTACTAGCACAATGACATTCTTTGCAGCATTGTTTACCATAGCCAAGATACATAATCAACCCAGATGCCCCTGAAAGAGAGAGAGAGAGAGAGAGAGAGAGAGAGAGAGAGAGAGAGAGAGAGAGAGAGAGAGAGAGAGAGAGAGAGAGACTTTTCTTCCTGCAAATCCATATTTCCACAAGACTGGTTCCTGCCTGTGAACTAACACTCCGAAGTTATGACAGCAACTGTCCATAAAGGACATACCAGTTTACACTTTTACATTAGAGGATGTGGTAACAGTTCTGGATTCTAATGTACTTATTTTTGGAAGGAAGACTTGAACTGTACGGGGCTTCATGCTCACTTCTCTTGTTTGCTTATGGTTACTTCCCCATCACTTGAGTAATTCCACAGGTTGGGCTAGTTTCTGGCTAGTGAGAGACATTTTTCTGCCTAGGTAGGCTTTAATCCTTGAACTATTGAATCTCAGCCACCTGAAGAGCCGGAATGACAGGTGTGAGCTACCAACAACTGGGTTATGTAATCTTTTTTTTTTTTTTGCCAGTGCTGAGGACTTGAACTCAGTGCCAGACTTGAACTCAGGACCTAGTGCTCTACCATTTGAGTCACAGTGCCACTTCTGGCTTTTTCTGTGTATGTGGTACCGAGGAATCAAACTTAAGGCTTTATGCACCCTACCAAGCACACTAGTCAAGCACACTACCACTTGGCTACACTCCCAGCCCTGTAACTTCTTAATATGTGGATTTTGATGGAGGAGAAAACATACAATGCTTTCCAATATAACTTCTAAATACAATGAAATTTAGCATCTTTTCAGAAGCTTTTATTATTTTATGTATTTGTGAATTATTTGTGTATTTTTTTACCCAATCTTACTCAAAGTGTAAGATTATGGAGATGCTATATATTATGGCCAGTGACAAATGGCCAATTTTGAATACAAAAATATTTTCTACTGGCCTGTTAGCATTCTGCTTTTTACCCTACAGAGGTTTATATGATTTATTTAGACACATCAGGACTTCATACTTTCTGAGTTGTCTTGCATTGTCTCAAATTACAAGAAAAATCCCAGGTTTTCTTCAAAATTTAAATAGTTCATTAATAAAAATTATTGTTTGTTCTATCTGGGTGCCCAATGTCCCATTTTCACTCTTTGTTTTGTTTAGTAAATGGGTGTTTCTTTAGGTTTCTGTTCAAAAGAATGATTCATTTTGTTGCAATGCCTTCCCTGGGTGTGTTTAGCTTACGGGATCTTTGGCTCTGATTGCTGGGAATAAGATCTACCTGCTTGCCAAGCCCTTGTCAGTGATCAGTCATACCTTCCCTCCCACTCTTTCTCTTTCTCTCTTTCTTTCCCTCCCCCCCTCTCTCAAACTGTTCGGTATTAAGTTACATTTTTATACCTTTCTCATTTCAATGGATATATGCTTGAAGGAAAGTTTTAAAAAATATAATTAAAGCCCCAACAGAATAAAAGAAAAAAGAAAACCCAGATTTCTACTGCTCAAGTAAATGAAAATGTGAGGACAAGGAAGAAGCATTTTCAATGCTTTTAATGTCTATGATTAAAATGTCATTTAAAATTTTCAATCATACCTATATTTAATTTGCCACTACATCTCCAAAATCCAAGTTACGCAAAGAGCATTTCCCTTAGCCTTGATAAGCCTGAATATGAAGATAGATATAAGGGATTCCATCTGAATACACTCCTTATAAATTCATGACAAGGGGCCAGGAGCGAGTCCTAGTGGTAGAGTGCTTGCCTAGCATGCACAAAGCCCAGAAAAGCTGGAAGTGGTACTGTGGCTCATGTGGTAAAGTGCTAGCCTCAAGAAAGCCCAAGAGCAGTGCCCAGGCCTGAGTTCAAGTCTCAGGACTAGTAAAAAACAAGTTCATGACAAAGGATTTTTACTTCCAGAATATAAACCACATTTTGAAGAGGTGAAAAGTTCTTTCCTACCTTGGGCCCCCATTTTCTTTTCCTGTGGGTAACCAATGACACCTAGTGCTTTGGTAAAGTCACATGGTACACATGAATTGGGCCAAAGAGTATATATAGCTTTCTAATTCATTATCAATATACTTTCTCAAGAGATGCATAATTTACACCATCATCTGAAGACATGCTTCTCTCTCAAAATACCTGTTAATCTTAAAGGTGATTAGCTTTCTAATATGGGTTTCTTGGGCCCTAAGGGCCAAGAAATTGAGAATGTGGGTAATATCATTTTTTCATGTTAATTAGGTCATTAAAACTTTCCCACCACAAACTGTCCACTTCTTGCCTTGATCACAAAAGCTTCTTTTGACCAGGAGTTTGGCCTCATGGCACAGTGCTTGCCTAACATTCACAAAGATCTGGTACCACATACATAGAAAAATCCAGAAATGATACTGTAGCTCAAGTGGTAGAGCTATAACTTTGAGAAAGCCCAAGGACAGCGCTCAGGCCCTGAGTTCAAACCCCAGGACCAGCAAAAAAAAAAAAAATCCTGTCTCAGCTTTCAGATTGATGAAGCTTCAAGCTTCCTTATATTAACAATAACCTGTTAGGAAAATGGAAAACTGAAAAAGAATAGATAAGACTCAGTCTTCAATAGGCTAGAACTGTTTATTGCCAGCAAGCATCACAGGATTTCCCATGGGTATGGATGTTGTACACAGGGCTGGACTTGGGGGCTGACTTATATGCATCCTAAGAAGGAAGCAGAAAATTAAAAAAATTAGGCTATATCAGAAGGGATCTCTACTACATTGTTGATGGTCCTATACACTTGTTCAGCCACTGTGGAAAGCAGCATGGAGGTTCCACAAAAGACTAAATATAGAGCTCCCCTATGACCCAGCAATACCACTCCTGGGCATTTACCCAATCGTCCAGAAACAAAGACATTCTAAAGCTACTAGCCCAAGGATATTCATTGCAGCACTATTTACTATTTACTAAGATATGGAACCAACCCAGATGCCCCTCAGTAGATGAATGAATCAAGATGTGGTACTTATACACAATGTAATTCTATGTTGCCATCAGAAAGAATGACATGCACTATTCTTAAACAAATGCAAAGGGTTTTTTTTTTGGGGGGGTGACATATTAAGCGAAGTAAGCAGACCCAAAGAAACATAGGCTCCATGGTTTTCCCCATTTATAATAATTAGTACACATCTAGGATTTTCCTAGCAAAGGGTCACAATAGCACAATAGCACAATGTACATATGACCACATAGGATGATGTTAAGTGAAATGAACTCCAGGATATGGAAGCAAGAGGTTTATCTTTGTGGTTGCTGTTTTTAATGTACTATGTGAAATTATTTCTTTCATCTTTTGTTCTTTTTTCCCTTATGTTTTATCCCCTATTATTACTGTACCTGACTTTGGTGCCAGATTTTTATTTGTTTATTTGAATTAGGGAAGGAAAGGGGAAAAACAAGATGATGAAGCAAGGACAAAGGGTGAACTAGTGTAACAGCGATATTCACAGGGTAATATGTTGGAAATGACTTTACAACTTGGAAGGGGGTAGGGAGAGAGAAAGTAGGGGAAATAAACTATGGCAAAAGGGTAACAATGTTCAAGAAATGATGTAGTCTTTTCCTTATGAATGTAACAGTAACCCTGACAAAATAGAAAAAACTTAAAAAAAAATAGGCTATGAGGTCAATGTCAAGGCAGTGTCAAGGTACCCTTGGCATTGCCAGGCCCAGAGTGGTATAAGGGGGCTTTTGGCTAAAGCAAGGTCAAAGTTACCTGACCAAGGCAAGCATGTGGGCACACACCTGGTGTTTTGCTTGACCTGGAAGAATAAGGCAGGAGTCAATCTTTAAATATTCCATCTTTCGATATATAAAAAGATTGGGCTCATAGAGGAGACCAAGAAGGGGTTGGTAGTTGTCTTTTTTTTTTTTTTTTCCTAATTCCTGCTGCCATCGGAACATCACGGAGACACTAGAGCACACTTAGATTAGGAAAATGGAGGAGAAAGAAACACAGGGGGTCTGTGCTCTGGGTGAAGAGCTGCCTGGGAGAGTGGAGGGAAAGCCAAAGGCTTGATGAGAGGCAGCCAGGAGGTTGGTGGCCTCTCAGGAGTGGTCCCCGTTACCCTGGCACTTTTCCTCTCCAGGGTCTTAATCACCATATGTTAGGAAAATGGAGGAGAAATGAAAAGGAATAGATGAGACTTGATCTTCAACAAGCTAGGACTGTTTATTACCAGCAAGGGTCACAGATTTTTCCCTGGGTATAGAGGTTGTATACAGGGCTATCTCGGGGTCTGGCTTATATGGATAATAGCAAGGGAGCAGAAAATTTAAAAAAAAATAGGCGATGGTCTTTTGGGGGATAAGGGCAGTGCCCTTGGCCAGGCAGAAAATGTAATACTGGGCCTGGGTGAAAGGGCTTTCACTAAGCCAAGGTCTGCGTGACCTACTTATGGACAAGCTCCTGAGAGTACACCTGGTGTTTTGCTTGACCTGGGGGAATAAGACAGGAGTCAATCCTTCCTATTCCATCTTTAAATGCATATGAAAAAAAAAGATTGGGCTGGGGGGGGGGAGATAAGTTCTTCAAAAGCCAAGACCTCTGCACATATGGCTCCATTACATGCAGCAGCAGTGCATCCTCAATCCTACCCCCACTGGGTCATGCCTGGCTCTGCACAGGTGTGACATGGTCCCTCCCTGCTCATGAACTCCAGGATTCTTTTTATTTTTTCAGATTTTTCCCCCCAATGCTAGGGATCCCAGGAATTTCATGCTAGGCTTAGCAACCGAGGCCAAGAACTTTTCTAATGTCAATATCTGGATCCCTTCCAACTCAGAAATGATGATTTAATAATCTTGGGTGCAGTTTGAACATGGGGAATCGCAAACTAATATGAAATTTGCTAGTCTTAGGAATGGAACACAAAGGCTCCAGTACATCTGATCATACAAATAATATTTATGGAAATGAACTCCAGGAAAAGGTAACCAAATTTTTTGTTTATTTTTCCTTTGCTGCTGTTTTGGTTTTCTTTTTGTCTTGCCTGTTTGTCTTGCTGTCTTTGGGAGGGTGCTGGGGAATACAGAAAACTAGACACTATGTTGAACGTGAACTATACAACTTGTGGGTGGGGATGGGAGGGGGAAAAACTAGGAGAGCCAGGGATAGGCTGACATTGTCCAAAAAGAAATGTACTCACTACCCAACTTATGTAACTGTAACCGCTCTGTACATGACCTTTAAAATAACAATCAAAACAAGTTTAAAAACAAAACAATTCAAGGGCACCCACCCTCCACAATCCAATTTCCATCTGCGGAAAAGCAAAAGAAGGCTGCTGTCGTCGCCACGCCCAGGACGTGGCGGTGGCCACGCCCACTTCCCCGCCCCGCCCCCCGTTCGCCCCGCCCCGCCCCGCCCCGCCCCGCCCCGCCCCGCCGCCGCTTTGGACTCGGGCTCTGGTGGGCGGCGGGAAAAATACTAGGTTCTCGCTGACCTTCCGGTTCCAGAACACGGATTCCCGAAGCGGACCGGGTCGGCTCCTCCGAGGCGGACGGTAAGGGCGGTGTGTCCGAGGTGAGTTGCTGGGGTCTTGCGCTCCGGAGGACCCCGTCCTGAGCGTGCCCGGCGCGCCGGGGAGTGGCAGCCGCTTCCGGGTTGGGCCCCCACCCCGGGCTGGGACTGCGTCGCCGTGGCTTTTGCCAGGCCTAGGCTCTAGGGCCCCCGCGAGCCCGACCCCCTGCGGGGCTGAGCTACCCGCGCCATCCCCATCCACAGCCGAGAGCCTGGAACCTCCCTAGATGGAGGCGGAAGAGTCCGCCTTTGCAGTCCAGTTGCTTGCTTGCTTGCACCAAGTCTGGTCTCTTGCATGCACCTCCCGAAATGCAGCCGTTTGGGGCTGTCAGTTTGTCTGTCCTCTATCTCCATCTACTCCCTTTCCCCGGGTGACTTTGGCAGGACAGAATTGCAGTCCTGGGCACTGCTGGCCTGGGAAGCAGGTGGTGCTTGCTTACACCGGCATTGAATTAGCTCAGCTTTTGGACTGGTAGACTATAGGGTGAGAACCACCAATCACATCCTCAGCCTGATTACATTCAAGACGCTGTGACTTCCTCAAATGGCCTTTACAATAAAAAATAGAAATATGCATTGCTTTAGCTTTCTGTAGAACCATCTTTCAATGGTCTAGCCAGGAATCATTCATTCATATGCTAGCCCAAATACACATCATAGTTGTAACGGATAATTATTAGGCTGTGTATGGCTACAGGCTGGGCACTGTTCTAGCAAAGCATCCACGTTATGGTTGTGCCACCTGGGGAGCAAGTCTGGGAGATGAGGTGTAGCCTATTAAGGAGCAGCAGTCCAGCCAGCTCCTCCCCCTTGTCCAGTTCCCATGCACCTGGAGAGGGCTTTGTGCAAGGCAATGCCTCACTATCCTTTTTCCTAATTGGTTTGTGTGTTTTACATGTGCTAGTGTGACAATATAATGCACCTCATACTTGGCCCTTGCTGACTCCCACAGTGCCTGTGTATTGAATAAGTATTTTTTTTGCCAATCCTGGGGCTTGAACTCAGGGCCTGGGCACTGTCCTTGAGCTTTCTCAAGGCCAGTGTAATACCACTTGAGCCACAGTGCCACTTCTGGCTTTTTCTGGGTATGTAGTACCAAGGAATCAAACCCAGGGCTTCATGCATGCTAGGCAAGCACTCTACACTTTTTTAGAGAAAGAAAAAGTACCAAGATGTTTACCACAGTTGCAGAGAAAAATCACTGACAGCTGCAGAATTCTATCTCAGACTTCAATCTTTAGACATCACCTCCTGTGTGTGTAAGGCATATTCTGCAATGCCAGATGGGGACCACTTCATGCTGCCAAGCTCCTCTTGACTAGGAAGCATCTGCTAAAACAGATTATGCACCTGTTCTGGGTCTAGTGTCATTGGCATTGAGAGATTGGCGTATTGAAGTCTAGAATGCCAGGACACTAAGAGTTTGCATCTCAGGTCAAAAATGAAACTGTTGGCATCACCACAAGGCTGGAGCTACTGAGTAGACCTCTTATCTTGTCCTAGCCTAGACCCATATAATGGGGTGCCTGAAATGGGATAGAGGATTTTGGGGTCATCTGATGTGGATTTTGTTGTTGTCATTGGTGCTAGGGTTTAAACTAAGGCTTTACACTTGTTAGGTAGGCTCTCTACCATTTGCGCTGTGCTTCCAGCCCTTTCTGTTCTGATGACTTTTAAGATAGGTCTCAGCTGGGAATGTGGCTTAGTGGTAGAGTACTTGCCTAGCATGCATGAAGCCCTGGGTTCAATTCCTCAGTACTACATCCACAGAAAAAGTCAGAAGTGCTGCTGTGTGCCTTGAGCAAAAAAAGCTCAGTGACTGTGCCCACGCCCTGAGTTCAAGCCCCTGGACTGGCAAAAAAAAAAAGTCACTTTTTGCCTGGACTATGAGCTTCTTTGGTTTTATACCTTTTGTTGAGATAAGAGGCACATACCGCCATGTCCATGCTTTTCTGGTGAGATGAGATTTTTTTTTCTCCCTTGAAGCTGAATATATATATGCTACCTACCCAGCTACTGATGCTAGCAAAATGAATTCTTTAAATGGAATATCAAAACATTTTTGTCTGGGATGGCCCGGAACTTTGATCCTCTTGATACAACCTTCCAGAATAACTAGAATTACAGGAAATGAGCCACCACACCCAGCTTCAGTATAAATTTTCTAACAGAAGGAAGTGCTGACAGTGCCCTGGCTGCTTGTGTATGGAAGGTATCTGGGGCACCTTTTCACTGTGCACCCTGCTCTATAGCCTGGCAAGCCTCCTGTCCCCTCAAGTATATACTATGAGAAGCCTGAGATGCTCAATCAGCCATCCAGAACTGTTCTGTGGAAATAAGTCAGAGCAAAGTTGTCAAAGAGTTCCATCATGCCTCGAGAGCATAATGAAGCTCAGTGCATCACAGCAGAGAACACCCTTGATTTCACTAGAAATCTCAGGCCACCCAACCCCAGTCTTATTCCCTAGATAGCACTGGACATACAGAGCGAAACAACCATGAGTCTAGAACTATCTTGTCCCCCTGACAGAAAAACTACTGCCAGTCTCCTCGAATTCATGCTGTTCATCATTTCCTGTCTGTTGAAAGGTTGCTTTCTCCCTAGTCCCAGTCTGGATGGTCTTTCCATAACCCCTTTCCCTATAACCTAATCTGCAGCCCCACAACATATTCCATGCATTTTGTGCCACTATGGCCTATAATGATGTAGTCATCCCTTTGCATTCTGCCTCTTCAACTAGGCCAGTTTGTTCATCAGGCCATAGATGATGAAAAGCTGCTGCTCCCTCAGCTTCAGGACCCAGTGTAGAAATACCTGCAGTTTGAGCTCAGTAATCATAATGAATCAGTAATTGTAATGATTGAGCCAAGTGGATGCTACATTCATGAGCACAGAAGACCCTGGACAGGTCATATACAGAATTTTTCTAATTGTCAGGCTTATCTGCAGAATAATCCAGAATCAAGCCTAAGTGACATCAATTGGCATTTCCCAAGGATGTGGCTATATGCCATGCACTTCTATAGATGAATCTGGCCATTCATGGTGAAGAGCTGCCATAAAGTGAAGACTTACTGCTGCCTTATTCCTCTCCTTTCATATCCCGGTCCCTAAGCCCTCATCCAAACGTCTCCATAAAAGGAAGCTCTTTACTCCCTAAATAGTGTACCTTCGGCTAAGCAGATCTTCTCATCCTGAGAAAATAAAACTTGCCTTCCCTTCTTTCTTAGCATCCTATGAATTTACTCTCACTAAAGTGTAAGTAATGACAGCAAGAGGTAATAAGAAGCATGAAGCATTTTCTTATTCTAGGAAAACCTGTTAGGTGCCTTCTCAGTGAGCAACACTGTGAATCTGACAAACACAATGGCATCTACAAAGTGATTCTGAGCCAGGGCCATAGCACATTCTCACAGCTTGTCCAAGTCAGGGAGGTCAGGAGTCGCTCTCTATCCTTTCTTCAGTTGATAGTGATGGGGAGTTGGCCACCAGAGGTCTGGCATGATGACTTACAGTGCTAAGGACGCATCCATTTAGCACATGGCCTCAAAAACATTTATTTACAAACAAAATTTTATAACTTCCTCTTTTTTTGAGATTTTACTCACAATGCAAACTTAAAGAACCATAGTGGGCAAAAAGTAAAATCCAGAGATGGTAGAGGCTTGGCTAATGTGGTAGAGCACCTACCTAATAAACACAAAGGCTCAATCCTAGTACCTTTAAAAAAAATTAAAAATAAAAGCCAGAAAGGTAGCAGTTAAATCATAAACACCATGATATGGCCAAGACTTTGAATATGTAATTCACGCCATAGGTCTTCTAGTTATATAGAGAAAAGTTAACTTGAAAGAAATCATGAATGAATCCATTTGTGTATGGTGGTTACAGTTACAGATTAGCAAACATTTCTGTCTCATATCACTCATAGTGGGGAGTGCAGATCCATGCAGAACTTGAGGCAGCATGAGATAATGGGCGAGATGTGCTCCTTGAGAGTCTCCCAGTCCCGGTGACATGTCTTTAGATCTCATCCCAGTTACTCTCAGTACTTCAGAAGTACAAGTCCATGTAATAACTAAGCAAGCTTTCTCTTGCTTTATAGGTAACAGCCAGAATATGTCTGCCAACTTGAAATCAGTGAAGGAATTGCTTGTTTTCTTAGGGAAATCACTATTCAGTGTTCTGGAGGCCCTGGTGTTTACTTTAATCCCAAAGCCCCGGAAGAATGTTGCTGGTGAAATAGTGCTTATCACAGGTGCTGGAAGTGGACTGGGAAGGCTCTTAGCCTTGCAATTTGCCCGCCTTGGGTCTGTGCTTGTCCTCTGGGATGTGAATGCAGAGGGGAATGAAAAGACATGCCAGATGGCTCAGGAAGCTGGAGCCACCAGAGTACATACCTACACCTGTGATTGCAGCCTAAAGGAAGAGGTGTACAAAGTGGCTGAACAGGTAAGACTTACTGGACACTTACTTGGTCTTACTTTGATGGGTTCCCTATGCACATACTTTGGCAAACATCAGTATCTATTGTCTATTTGCCTTTCTATCGCCAGTGACCTGTATCTTCATATGGTAGGGGAATGTGAAATAGAATGTTTGAATTTTTACCCTATATACATGGATATTCTAAATATCCTATGTGGATTGTATCATAGCATATGACACTGTACAGTCAAACATCGCTGTTCCCTTTTCATGAAGAAGCACACTGAGGCTTAGGGCTGTCATGTGCAGCCTCCTTAATCAGTAGCAAAGCTACAGTTGGCCTTGACTTTGTGGACTTCTCTAAGTTATGCTAATCACTGCTCTGTTCTGATGGTCTTGACCCGCATTGTACTATTGATAGAGAATGAAGTGGGAAACCATTTTAAAGATTATGAAACTACTTTTGATCTAGGGACTAGTGGCTCACACCTAGAATCCTAGCTACTCAGGAGGCTGAAATCCAGAGGATCACAGTTCAAGGTGAGCCCCAACAGAGCAGTCTGCTAAATTCCATCTCCAAAATAACCAGCCAAAAGCTGAGCTGGAGGTGTGTCCCCAAGCAGTAAGATCACCAACCCAGTAAGTGAGGACCAGGCTCTGAGTTCAAACCCCAGTCCTAGCACACAAAAAAGAAACATTGACGACCAGGACTGTGACCTAGTGGTAAAGTGCTTGCCTAGCATGTACAAAGCCCTGGCTTCTGCTGCTTGGTACCACATATGCAGAAAAAGCTGGAAGTGGTGCTGTGTCTTAACAGGTCAAGCTCCAGCCTTAAACAGAAATAAGGTCAAGGACAGTGCAAGACCCTGAGTTCCAGCCCCAGGACTGGCAAAAAAAAAAAAAAAGAAAAAGAAAAAGAAAAAAAGGGAGGGAGCAAGAGAGGGAGGGAAAAGGGGAATGAAGGAAGGAGGCAAAGAAAAGAAAAGAAACATTGAATACTCTACCTAGGGTTACCCATTTAGTGTGTGATTCAGCCAGGATTTGTGCCTATAGTTAATTTGATTTAAAATCTAGTCTATATTTACTCCAAACCACCATTTAAATCTGTACTTTTAATAAATAATCATAAGCAAATCAGACTGTTCATCCTAAACTCATAAATGCATTGGTTTCTTTAGCAATTATACAGACATACATACAAAGACTTTTTCAGGAAACCTAACTTCCAGGATGTCGATGGTGAGGAGATTCTTCGCTCACATAGATACATCCTTCATCTTCGTAGGTATTTCTGTGCCCTCACAATAGTGCTATGTCACATACTACTGTACTGGGCCACTTGGCTTGCTCTACTTAATGCACAGGGAAGAACCAGCCTACCACAAGCTACCACCCTTTACAAAGTTCTTCCACCATTTCAGATACCACTAGGATCAGGTTTTACTACTTACTCACCTCCAAGTGGGAAGATTTGCAAATCCCATCCAGAGGAGTTTTTGTCCTTCTATTACACATAGTTCTTACCATCAGCTCCAATTATAAGCTGCTCAGGACAGCCTACAGCTCCACACCTGACCAGATCTTACCATAGGATCAGGTTTTACTACTTGCTCACCTCCAAGTGGGAAGATTTGCAAATCCCATCCAGAGGAGGTTGTCCTTCCATTACACATAGTTGTTACCATCAGCTCCAATTATAAGCTGCTCAGGACAGCCTAGAGCTCCACACCTGACCGGATCTTACAGGTTTGCATTAGGAGTCTCTTCCAGCCTCAGCACTTTACATGTGAAGAACCCATCATTCAACACATTTGACTTACACTGTCCACAAATAACCTCTCCAGCCAGTTATCAGTAGTCCCTGGTATATATCCAATCACCTTTGTGTGCTAGGCAAAAGACTATAGAATACTCTATAGATAACTGCCTCCCTCTGCTCTAGATCTGTGATTTATTCCTATCCCACCTACTTGGTTTCTAGAACAGTCAAGCAAATCATATGACCAGCTGATCACTCAGCTTTTATTGCTTTGAGATCTTGGAGATGATTAAGGATATGCTCTTGGAACTCGGGAGAATCCGGTTCTTCCTCACTGTGAGCCCACTTTTTCTACTTCTCATTCTGATCACAAGAACATACACAGAATTCTTTTTTCTAAATTTCCCCTAGGAGAGTAACCAAGAAAAGACATCTTTAGAGTAGTATACCTATTTTGGTCTCGGCTGAGGCTTTGCTAACTTGGCCAGATTGTGTCTGGATCATGAAAAGTCTAGCACCACACCCTGGGTGAGAGGTTATTTTGTGCAGTCCCATAAGAGTAGACTGAAGCTAAGTCAATGTTATTTGTCCTTGAGGCAGCATGTGGAAGAATCCTGTCTCATGACAAAGCCCCTTAGACGAAGCAGTTCAGAGTCAGTTTGGCTTAGCACACGTCCAGATGTCCGGGGACATGATCTCTGTGGTCACTGAGACAAGCAGATGTTTCCTGCTATCCATTACCATGAAGTTTAGAGTTAGATACTGACATATGTGAGAATCCATGGGTTTTCTAGAATGTTCTGAGTTTCATAGTGTGTGTATTATAGAGAGATCCTGTCTAATAAACACTGAGAATTTATGTGTGAGTTTTGTGAAAAGTATCATGGATTATTCCTTTTTTGGGGAGGGGGTGGGGGGAAGTCTTGGAGTTTGCACTAAGTTTCATAGACTTTCCTGACCAGGCTGGCTTTGAACCACAGTCCTCAGATCTCAGCCTCCTGAGTAACAGGATTACATGTGTGAGACCCTGGCACCCATGGGCTCATTCTTACAGTGAGAGGAATAGTAGATTCAGAGAAAAAAAAATGAACTAGAACTTGTTGTATTCTGTCTTAAATATAACCCTAAGGAATACATTGCTACTAGTTTATTTTACTGGGTTAGCCTATTTAGTTGTCTTCAGTGTTAGCCTCTGGCTTTTCCATCCCTGACTCTGAGCCATATCTTCACAAACTCCAATACTGCTGTTTGATTTTGCTTCTGGTCAGACTATTTCTTGTTTCTACCCTCAAGTTAGGTTTAATGAAATAGCCAGTTGCCAAGTCAGACTTTAATTATTTCCAGGGCTTTTTAATCTGAAAACAGCAGCATGAAATGTGAAGTTCTCCTGAGATCATCCCAGCCTTCAGACCCAGTTGGCTAATAGAAATGCCTTAAACACATGTGTACTATAATACTCCAACCCAGGCCTGCCACACAGCAGATGAGAAGATGATCCGTTCTTGTGTCACACTACAGTGGCATACAGCTGGAGGGTACCATGGGACTATGGTGAGCCACTTCGGGGAATGTTGCAGCTGCAGTGGGCATAGCACCCTTCCTGTCATCAAGCCTGGAAAGGATCTTGGCTGCTTGTGACGTAAGAGCCAAGATTACACAATCTTGGGGAAAGATTCAGCGTTACACCGGAATGTGTCTTTCATACATAAAAGTATTGCATACCCATATAGTTGGTATTACAGCAACAAGGAGAACTCTTAGATCTTCTGCCTAATGGGCTGAAGTAAAGGGAAAACAAAACCAGCCTATTGAGAAATCCAAGACTGGCAGATTCTAATCTGTGCTGTGTGTTTAAAATGTGTGGTACCCTCCCTCTGTTCCTAGCTCTGCCCCATCTCTATATGGGCTAGATCCTAATCTCTGTTCTCTATATGGTTATAATGTTATCATATGTTTCCACATTGATTAAAATGATATGCTATTAATTTAGAACACTGAACAAAGTTACTAACTGTAATGTACAAGGATAGCTGTAAGGATGAAAGGAAAGTAACATTTTAGCATTACAACCATCTGATCTAAAAGGAAAGCATCTAACTGAATCTCTAGGGAGCTGTACACTCCCTAGGATACAAAACAATGGGCTTTTGGAGTATATGAGTTCAACCTGTGTTAAGGATAAAAATGTATGTATGACTATTTGAAAATAAAACCTAGATCTTAGAAAGAATTACTACTTTAGTGGTTTCTCCCTTGTTACTCACACAGGTTAGAAAAGATGTTGGGGACGTTTCCATCCTTATCAACAACGCTGGTATTGTAACAGGCAGAAAGTTCCTTGACTGCCCAGATGAGCTTATGGAGAAATCATTCGAAGTGAATTTTAAAGCACATTTATGGGTAATTTTTTTCTTGTTATAATAAATAGAAACTTTACTGTGATATTTTTAGGTTTTTCCTTTTGCTATTTAACAACATTTTCAGCCTCTAGTTAAAGTTAACTTGGAGTTCTGTATGTTGTACTGGACACAGAATGCAAGACCACATACAAGCTAGGCAAGTGCTCTACCACTTTTAATTTTGGGTTCTCCTAGTCCAGCCATTTGTGTATGTCTCCTCCTCTCCTTCCCCCTTCCTCCCCTTCCTCTCTCCTCATACTCATCTTGTCTTTTGAAACAGGATTTCATTATGTAGCCCATGTTAGCCTCTAACTTCAGATCTTCCTGCCTCAGCCTCATGAGTGCTGAGGGCCACCACATCTAGCTTCAGTGTTCTTCTCTTGATCCAACTTAATCTTCAGCGTAAGCAGTTCTACAGCCCTCATAGTGGTGCCATTTATCAACTACTGACAAATATCAGAGACTGTCGAGGGTGGCTCATATATAAAGGCAGTTCTCTCTATGTGTAGGTTCCACATCCCTGGATCCAGCTGCTCACAGATCAAAAGTACAATTTAGGGCTGCAGACATGGCTCAGATGGTAAAGTGCCTGTTTAGCAAATAAGAGGCTTAAATTCAAAAACGCAGTGCTGCCAAAAAAAATAATAATAATTGTATGGAACATATGTAGACTTTTTTCCTTATCAACGTCACTAAATAATATATTGACTCTTTTAATAGCATTTACAATTATATCAGGTATTATGACTAATGTGGTCATGATTGAAATGTATTGGGAGGATATCCATAGGTTATATGCCAGTACTATATACCATTTTTTTCCCCAGTCCTGAGACTAGAATTCAGGGCCGAAGCACTGTCCTTGGGCTTTTTCAAGGCTAGCACTCTACCACTTGAGCCACTGCACCACTTCCCAGCTTTTTCCTATGCATGTGATACCAAGAAATCGAACCCAGGGCTTTGTGCTTGCTAGGTGAGCACTCTACCACTAGGCCATACTTCTGGCCCATGTATACCCATTTCTGTAAAGGACTTGTGCATGCATGGATTTGGAAGATACTGCAGTAGGTCCTCCACCCCAGTTACTAAGGGATCACACTATTCCTTAAAAGAGTTCAGTGGTCTTTTTCAGGGGCCATAGATTTGAAAAGATTTAGTCAAGAATACATAGTGAGCCAGTGCTAGTGGCTTACACCTAATACTCAGAAGGCTAAGATCTGAAGGTGGTGATTCAGTGCCAGCCTGGGCAGGAAAGTCTGAAACTCTTATCTCCAATAAACTTAAAAAAAGCTGGAAGTGCAACTGTGGCTCAAGTGATAGAGTGCTTGAGAGTGATGCGCCGTTCCAAGAAGCTGGAAGACAATCCTGCTGTCTTTTGTCAACACTAGCTATTTACAGCTTCCTACCATGCATGTAAGCTCTCATTTCCTCTTTCAGCTTGTGATCTATTTGTTTCCAGCTCACAGCTGTTCACTCCCCAGGCAAAGCTCTTTCCCTCTGGGCATATTCACTGAAGATTTCTGAGCTCACCCAACTCTCCCTTCCACAGCCTCCAAATTTTAACTAGAGTTTATACGTTTCTGTCCCCTGTTCTCACCCAAAGTGTAATGGTTCTGGTGGTATTTTGGGTGTCCTGTATTGTTTGGGGGCAATGGGCTGGAAAGATTAAGAACTTAGTGGGCCTGAGGTTGCTACAGCAATTATTATGAAGATTTTTTTCATCCCATATGCTCCTCTACCTTGTGATAGATAAGTAGATGAGAGACAAAGAGATAGATGTGCATATATAATGAGCATCTGAAGCACAAAGTGCTTTGAAACATAATATGTATGAAGAATAATGCAAAGAAACATTTAAATCTATATTTTATGTACATTGTGTATATATATATATCTATAAATGCATATGTATATAAAAATTCATTCTAGCTATATGTCTGTGTAAGTCAACTTTTACATTTTACTCTGGGGACTCAAATCCTTTTCCTCCCCTTCTTCTCCCCCAGTCTCCATCATGGTCTCCTTTCTTCCTTCTCTTTCTTGTCCAAGTTGTTACTAAAAGTTGATGTTTTTCTGGCTTCTGTCCTCTTAGTCCATTCTTTCTGGGCAAGTGTTTCGGTGTTCTTATGACCCCTGCTTATGATCTAATTGCCCAAACATCCAAAAACCACAGCACTGCAGATCTCCAGCTTGTACTGGCAGTAACCCAGTGGGGAGGCAGAGGCACTCAGCCTCAACTTTGAATGCAGAATATCCTTCATTGTTCTGTGCTGTTTCTTTTCCCTCGTTTGTATCTTTCACTTTTCTCTGAAATCCTGCAAAACAGGCAACTGACGAAGGTGTGGTGTCTGGAAAGGTGTTTTCTTTTTTTTTCATATATTTTTTGTTGTAATTAATAGAAGGGTTACATTATATTTGCCAGATAGAAGGTGCATTAATTCACATACATTGATACCCTTTCTCATGTCTTGGTCCCCATTTTCCTCCCCCACCCCCATCTTGTTTTCCCCCCTTTCCTATCCGATTTCAAATAACCAAATACAAATATATCCAATATGTCATATAACAAAGTGAGATACTGTAACAATATGAGATAACCGAGGGACAGCAAAAGAGATGAGAGATAACATAGTATGTTAAGGACAACAATCACTCATTATATGGCTTTTGTTTCTATATCCTAGAGGTCCTGGAAAGGTGTTTTCTTAACCCCCTTGCCCATATATGTGCTTAATCACTTCTTCCACTTCTTCGTTGTTAGAGACATCCTTCTCCCAAACTCTTTGCTCTCTCTGTACCTCCTTTTTCCAGGTTCTCATACAAAAGGGAAGGTGAAGCCAGGTGCTCACACCTGTAATATTAGCTACTGAGGAAGCTGAGATCCGAAGGAAAATTCTAGGAGACTCCAATTAACCAGCAACAAGCTAGGCTGGAGTTGTGGGTCATGTGGTAGAGAACTAGCCAAGCAAGCCAAGGTGAGACTAAGGCCCTAAATTCACACTCCAGTACCACCACCAAAAAACAAAACAAACAACAACAACAAAAACCAATGAAGGTGGTCTATGGGACTGTGATATAGCCTGCATTCTGTCTTCCTAAAAAATACTCTGTGTTATCAATTAAAATAATAAAACATTATTTAAAGAAGTAGAGATGAGCTGAGGGCAAAGTGCTGTTTTTCATCAAGAGCCAATAGCAAGATATCCTGTGACTAGTGTTGAAGAAAACTTTAAAATTGGAAATTAAGGCAGAGGGCATTGGGAAAAAAGACAATAACAATATACACTTTATCTTATCTTTAAGTTCTGGTATTGTTCCTTGGATGGTATCTGTCACACCTAAAATTTTCCTGTACTACATTGAATAGTATGTTGCTAAAGCAAAATGGAAGCAAACCATAAATCTGCATAAATTATGTTTAATAATACAGAAATTATATGGGAAAATTAGCACATTAAACAGATTAAAATGGTTGTCTTCCACATGTTTTAAGTTTGTATAGCCCAATACCTGCAGATACTTTTATGAACTTAGTACAATGTTTTGAATCACAATAATCCTAGAAATGTCTAAAAAGAACACACAATGTGCTATTCAACGTTACATATTTTTCTTTATTCTCCTTAGACTTACAAAGCCTTTCTTCCTGCCATGGTCGCTAACAACCATGGACATTTGGTATGCATTTCAAGTTCAGCTGGATTAGTTGGAGTAAACGGGCTAGCAGGTAAGAGAACTTCCCTGTTATCTTGAGTAGAAGGTCTGAGTAATCACTGTTGGCATAATACCCTAAAAGTAAAAGTGAATAAAGGTAAGTTAGACACCTTTATTTCCTGTCAGATAAATAAATTTACAGGAAGCCAGATTGTACCTTTGGGAATCATTGTTTATTGTTCCTCTTCCTGAAGATTCCATGAAGTGGTCTTTGGTATGAATTTAGAGAAGGCTTCTTTCTTCCAAGAAATCTGCAGAAAAGGAGTCGGGGGGTCAATTTTATCTCCTTTGTGACACTTATTGGCTTGAGAATAGCAAAGAGGTACACTTTGAAGGATCTTTGAACCTTGACTCTCACTGGTTAGCTGAGAAAGCAGTTCCCTAGACGGCTCTGTGTCTGCAGGGTGTGCTGGCTCACTTCTCAGACAAGTCTTTGAGGTTGGTGTGAGTAAGGCCTATCAAGGCCTGAGATTGCTGAGATAACCTCAGGGTATCTCTTTTGTACTTTTGGCATAAGGTACTTGATGTCCTATTAATGGTGCTAATCTCTAACAACTGCAATCTTTTCTGCTTTAAACACTTGGAAAAAGGTTTTTCTGGCCAAACTACAGGTATACACATACATATACATACATGTATATACATACATGTATACACGTGCACATATATATACATACACTGAACGCTGTCCTGACAAAACAGTGCTGACAGTTGCCAAGGCTGTTGGATAAAAGGAGCCAGTAGATTTGCTTAGTGTGAAGTTTCTGTAAAAAAAAAGTCCATTATCTGCAAAGCATAAGGATGCAGAATGCAATAAAAATCATGTACACTTTTATACATTAGCATTACTTGTCTCTTTCAGATTATTGTGCAAGTAAATTTGCAGCCCTTGGATTTGCCGAATCTATGTTTCTAGAAACACATGTCCAAAACCACACGGGTATCAAAACTACAATCGTATGTCCATTTTTTATAAAAACTGGAATGTTTGAAGGTTGTACTACTGGGCAAGTATCCTTTTGATTTCAAAGAAATGTAGTAAAAAATGATTGGCTATCTATTAAATTGTGTTCTCTCTTAAAAGTTGCTTAGAAAATATTTTATTCGATTGCATTTGATATTTTAAATGGTTTCAGAATTTTTATTCTGCATGTTTATGTTTACAATGTTGAGTTGAATATAAATCGCTTATCAATACATGTCCAATTAGTAAGCACTCTGTAGCCCCAGATCTGCTTATTTATCTCCCAGGCTGTTCTGGCCACTGCTTTTCTCTGCCATTCATGGTGGTCCCAAGAAGACCAAAAAATCATTGAAGAAAAGCTTAATTAAGGTTTCTATGCCATGATACCATGCCCTGTTGTGGCTTAGACAAGAGATGGTCTCTCTGGAGGCTGAGAGTCGGTCCTACATCCAGAGTCTGGTAGAAGCCATCTTCTCATGATTGTTTGCCCCACTTAGAAGAGCGGAGAGGTAAGAGAAAAGAGAGACATTATCGCTTTCTCTCATGGCTCTTCTGCTAAGGACACTAAGCATACACATGAGTGTTTTACAGTCATGAGCCAGTGAGTTTCTAAAGACCCTCCAATTGTATCTCATTGGGGGCCAAGGGACATGCTGCATCTCTAGCAGACATAAATGCCCAGTTCAGCACCCCATAGAGAAAGGCAGGAAATTGGATTTCAGTGCCTTGCTTTACAACATTTTGACCATTTGTTTACTATGGTTTTACATAGATGATTACTGGTATTAATTAGAATCATTTTCCACTTCAAATTTTGTTATGTTTGTTACCACACCAATCATAAAGCAGTAAAATCTAAAAGGAGATCAGCTGTGAAAGAAAAAGAAATGTGATATTTTAAAACCTTTTAACCCCTAACTTGGAAAAAATTATTCTTATTAAATTGAGTTCTTTTACTAATATTTTAGGTGTCCTGCTCTGTTACCAATTCTGGAACCTGAATACGCAGTAGAAAAGATAGTGGAAGCTATCCTGCAAGAAAAGGTGTACTTGTATTTGCCAAAGTTTTTATACTTCTTGTTGTTTTTGAAAAGGTAACTATAAGCTTCTATTACTAGCCCAATTTACCAGTCTATGGCTTCCTTCAGGTCCCACCAGGAATAGCCACTTAGTAAATATTTATGTCTGTTGAATTGATGAATTTTAGAGAGGAAGACCTTTATACACGGTGAATTCATTTGGACCTGTTTCTTGACACAGTCTCAAATTTGCACTGTAATAGGTCCCTGAGTCCAGAAAAAGGGGTTGGCCCGCCACTTATCCTTTTAGATATTGCATCATTATCAAAATGAAGTGAATTTACATACAGAATGAGCTGTGGATAGATTGCAAAGACTTTAAGATGTTTTCTTTCGTTCTTTCTTTCGTTCTTTCATTCTTTCTTTCTTTATTTCGTTCTTTCTTTCTTTTTGTCAGTCATGGGGCTTGAAATCAGGGCCTGGGCGCTGTCCCTGAGCTCTTCTGCTCAAGGCTAGTGCTCTACCCCTTGAGCCACAGCCCAATTTCTGGTTTTCTGGCGGTTAGTTGCAGATAAGGTTTCATGGACTTTCATGCCTGGGCTGGCTTTAAACCACAGTCCTCAGATCTCAGCCTCCTGAGTAGCTAGGATTACAGGCATGAGCCACCAGCGCCCAGTCAAGATGGGTTTTTTCATTTGTTTGTCTTTTTTTTTCCTTGTATCTATCATAAAACAATCATGTTAGGCCAGGAACCAGTAGTTCACACCTATAATCTTAGCCACTCGGTAGTCTGAGGTCCAGAAGATTATAATTTGAGACCAGCCATGACAGTCTTTATAGATGGTATTCTATCTCCAGAATAACTAGCAAAAACTCAAACTGAGGTATGACTTAAGTGGTAGAGCCTCAGCTGAGCAAGTGTAATCTGGAGTTCAAACCCCAGTACTAGCAAGAATCAACATCATTTGGAATATGTACTGTGTCCATACTTCTTCAAGTACAAAGTCTCAAAGTCAAAACCAATCATGTAGATACCTCAAAAAATTTCAAGATAGGTAAAGTTGTCAGTAAGTAGATAATTTGATTTGTAAGATTAGAGAACTTGAGAGGAAAAAAATCCCATCTCTTAAAAAGAGAGGGGAAAAAAATAACTGAATAAGAAAGAAAAGGAAAAGGAAAGAATGCTAGAAGCTGGGCACCAATAGCTCAACCCTGTCACCCTAGCTACTCAGGCTAAGATCTGAGAATCAGGGTTTAAAACAAGCTTGGGAAGGGAAATCCACAAGACTCTTATCTCCTATCAAGAGCCAAAAAAAGCCAGAAGTGGACCTGTGAACTAGCATTAGCACAAAAGCTCAGGGACAGTGCTGAGTTTAGCAAGGTCCTGGACCAGAACAGAAAAAGAAGAAAAAGAGCTAGAATTATAGCTCAGTGGTAGAGCACTTCCAAACATGCTTAAGGTTCTGAGTTTGATTTACAGCAGAATAATAAGTAGGGGGTATAAGAAATACTGTTGCTGGCCTTCTGTGCTCTCCCAAAGGAAATTATCAGCTGTAGCGTATGAGCATTTGCCCTGGTTTGGGGGATGGTGGTACTGAACTGTTCCACTGGTTCCCATGCTCATGCTGTAGACTGTGAAAGGTCTGTCTGTTTCTACTTCCCCGTAGAGGTTTCTCCTTTACAAAGAAGCACATTCCACTGTCAATCCACTGCCCCACGGTGAATTGAAACTGGTCTCGTCCCCATCTGAATTCATCTCGTTGTCCACAGCTCCATGTATAATTTCATTCCCCATGACAGTAACTGATCTCCAGTGATTTGACCATGGCCACTATACTTCATGATTACCATGTGGCTAATAGTCATGGCCCTATGGTGGTTTCTTTCCTCATAAGCTCTAGCTAATCTACTTTGCCCAATGAACCAAAAGTCATTCACTTCCTATCTTTTTCCAGGCTTCATCTAGCACTGCATGGCTGGCTAAAACCTCATGAGACAGGACAAAGGGTCATTGGCAGTAGTTTCAAATGCAAGGTTCTGGTCCTGGTGTTTACAAATACTATGACTCAGCATCCTCTGTGTTCCTTGAACCTCAGTTTTCTCTTCTACAATGGAGAGACAGTTATATGTTAGTGTGCAGCTTGGTTTGTGCTCTTTTTATTGGATAGTGTGTATATCCCTACCTCAGTGGTATTAGAACAAAGCCAACTCAAATACACGAGGCTTAATTTTTCTACTCTGAATAACTATGGAGGTTACAGTTATTTTCATGGGATGTTCTTTTATTGTAAACATGATCATTATCTTTAACTAATTGAACAAAGGAGTTTCAATCCAATATGTCAGTTTATGAGTACAATGTACCTTGATCAATATTACCCTTTCTATCATCCTCTCCCATTACTTCCAACCCCACCCAGCCCTCAAGTTGTCAGTCACCTGCTAGTTCCATTTTCACACACGAACACTGAATTTCTTATTTTCATTTCATACCATATCCTAGGCCATGGTGGAGGGAAGGCTAGATAGTACCTGAGAAGTCTAGAGGAATCAGGAAGAGGCTTAGAGAAGGAGATCACATCAAACAATCATTCAGCAAACAGGAGAGTACTGTTTGTCCCTCACAATCCTGGGATCTGAGGTCCCAGCAAACAACAAGACACAACAACAGTCCCAGTCATTTTGGAAACTATCTTCTTGGGTAGGTGAGTAGCAAGGAAGAAACACAAAAAAATTACAAGAGAAAAAATACACGGGGATTGTAAGTATTGTGAAGAAATCTAGGCCAGAGCCAGATGCCAATGGCTTGTGCCTATTATCTTAGCTATTCAGGAGGCTGATAACTGGGGATTGTAGTTTGAAACCAGCCTGAGCAGAAAGTTCCATGAGACTCATATCTCCATCCAGTTAACCACCAAAAAGCCAGGAATAGAGCTGTGGCTCAAGTGGAGGAAAAAAAGCTTAGGGACAGTGGCCAGGCCCTGAACTCAAGCCTTAGGACCTAGCATATCCCAATAAATAAATAGATAGATGAATAAATAAAACCAGAACAGAGAATTTCAGAAGGCTCAGAGAAAAACAAGGTTTAAGTGTAGTACTTGGGCAGACTCCCCTAGAAGTCAACACTTGAACAGATTCCATAAGTTAGGGAGGGCTGGATGTACCCAGTAATCCTGATGTGTCCACAAAAATGGACAGTGAATACAAGATCCTCTTGCCCTCTTCCTCACTGTCAGAGTTGATGTCAAGATCACCATGATGAGAGGGCCCCTGTCTGATGGTTCCAAGAATCTGTGGCCTTCAGAGGGCCAAGTGGAGATGGAGGTGATTAACTGCCTTCGTTTTGTCTTACTAAAAGCCTGGGGAACTATTGTATCTCATGCTTACATAAACCCCAGGAAAGAAAGATGGATTCCCCTGTGTTACATTTGAGTACACTGAGGTGTGCAAGCTAAATGAGTTTCCTGAGCTAGCACTGCAGCCAAAATGCATATTCTTCCAAACCTGTATGTAAAGATTCCTTCTCGTCACCAGATAAATAAGGGAGTGATATTTTGGGAATGGAAATGAGAAGTGAATTGAAAAACTTAAGTAGAGCCAGAAGAGCTAGAGAGACCGTAAGTAAGGGGTTCTCATATTTATCTTGCATGGAACCAGACCAGTGATCCTGGAGCACATAGTCGTAGCCTGACAATGTATGATGCATGCATGAATGAGTGACTTCATCTGTGACAGGAAGTCACAGTTTTCAGCTGAGCTGTCAAAGTTGCTTTCATGAATAATAACCAAGACAGTTTATTCTTGTGTTCTCTAGTTTCTTACCCATCAAGACGGGACTGCTTATAGGTGACTATCTGGGCATCTTCCAGGCAATGGATGGCTTCACTGGGAAAAAGAAAACCTAGAGACAAGTTATACGGCCAATAATTACCTGATACCCAATGCCACTTCATACTTCAAAGAAGATAGAATGTATCTGAAAATAACTACCATTTATATTCTGCTGCCTGGACTAGAGTACCAATGCCTTTGAAAATAATACTACTATCTCCTTTTTTTTTTTTTGGTTGAGTTTTGTTTTCATTTTTGGTTGTTTGTTTTTTAATAATAATAAAGATAGCCCCCTTTTGTTATTTCCATTTGCAACAGATGTGAGAGAGAAGTGGGCTTTTCTTGTATGAGCTGTCTTAAGGCTTTGGCTCTTGGGGAGGTAACTGCCATGGGAAGGGCTGTGGGTGAGCCTGTATGGGGAATGGGGTGCACGGTTTGCCTTACTGCAAGGAGGAAAGTCTTGCCAAAAGGACTCTGGATGTCTCATTGCCATCTGTCAGCTTTGGTAACTTTGGACCTGGACCACTGATGCTGTAAAAGGCCCATCCACTGTGCCTTTCTTTCCAGAGCAGCTTCGTCAGGCTTACTGCTCCTCCATATCCTCAGTACTCAGCATGTGCCAATTGGCACTTGTTGAAGGCGGATTGGGGAGCTTTGCTTGACAATGATTTTACACCAAACTCTCAGATGGGATCACATTGTTTACCACGAAGTCAAAGAATGATTACTTCTTACTCTAGAAATGAACTTTTTATAGAGTTAGATTTTCTGCTACCAGTCAATTTCTTTAATCTTTCACGTGGTTACTTGTTGGTACGAACTTAATAGCTCAAGTTGGACTTCGTGTAGAGGTATTTCTCCACAGCGTGAGCAATTTCACGCATCTGTATTCATGAGAGCTGCCCTCACCTCTGAGTAATTGTGTTCTTACAGTTTAATCAACTGGCAAACTGCTTTCATGCTTTGGAGATTAACTATAAAAGCAAGATTAAGAAAAATACATTAATTACCATATCCCTGGAACTCCTTCCCAGGCTGGTGGGGGCACTTGCCCAGTTAGAGAAACAGCAGTCTGTTTGTCCCTCTTACTTTGATTGGGAGCATACTGTGATAAGGGGCCTTGGAAGACACTGTGTTCCAAAAGAATCAAGACTCTGATGTGTTGAAGATAAGATGCTCTTAGGAAACAATGGTCTCTTCCAGTATGGGATCTGTAATATACTGGGCACTGACTGTGTAATTTCTGTTCCTTTGTTTCCACTCAGCCTTAAAATTTGTCTTATGATGCTAATGACGGTAACTGTTTACTCTGTTCAGCACCATGATAAACACTACACAAACGTTATTTCATCAAACAATGGTATTGTGTCATGACTCAGAATGAAATGGAATTTGGTGTATGCCAAAGAACTTAAGGCACTTCATTTCCCAGAAGCATCTTGGTAGATGGTTACCAAGATCAAAGGCTCTTTTAGACTAACCAAATGAAGTTCCCAAATCCTTGGTTAACAAGGTTAATTAAGAGAGAAGCACAATATTACTCCCATATTATGATTCTATGAGCATACATTCCGGGGCTGTCTATTTAGTTGAAGAATAAAGAAGAGACTCTTGAGGGATTTGGTAGAACAAAGGTTGTGGGGGAGGCATCAGCACATCATAACATTAACAGCAATTATTTCTAATTGGAGTGCATCTCAGCTGGGGTACTCCAAAGGCCTGAAACCCAATTGTGGTTTTATAAAATTGTCTAAACAAATTCAGAGTTACTTGAAGCAGAGTTCCTATGAGAAGAGACCACATGTAAATTAGAGGATTCTAGAAGGTGATAAAAAAAAAACAAGGTGTTTAATTATCCTGGTGAGCAAGTGTCAATACCAACATTGGAATGTAATCTAATGAAGCCATAATGGAGATATGCACCTAAGCCAGGCTGAAAGGATGCAGGGATGGGGGAGGGGAGGTGCAGAAGCAGACTCAGCCCTAGGACCAAACACTGCCCGTGTTGCTCAAAATTTAAGCAGAGTCCTTGCTAGTAGGAAGATTCTTTGTGGAGAAAGGTGGGACCTTATTTGTTATTGTTTTGGTTTTCTTGTGGTTTTAACATCGTGATGTTGTCTTAGTCATTCTGAGCTACCATAACCAAATACCACAGGGTGGGTGCTTTATATAGGAAGAATTCATTTCTCACAGTTCCAAGAGAGAGGTCTAACTGGTTTATTTTCTCCTGGACTCTCCATGGCTTACAAATTAGTTTCTTGCTGTGTCCATACATAGCTTATTCTCAGGGAATGTAGAGAAAGACAGAATCAAACCAGGATGAGAATTCCTCATCGGGAGCCTGTCCTCATGCTCTAATTGAGTCCTAATCATCTGCCAGAGCCCCTCATCCTAACACATCACCTTGGAGGTTCAGGCTTCCTTTTGCTCTCAGTGAAAAATGCACAAGCAGGCCAGAAAAGGGGGTCTCCCATCTTAGTTATTCCCTTCTGAGAAGAGAAAGGGCTGAGAGGGAGAAGCTCTTATCTCCCTCCCATTAACTACCAGGAAACCAGAAGTGGTGCTGTAGCTCAACATGGTAGAGTGCTAGCCTTGAGCTGAAGAGCTCAGAGATAGCACCCAGGCCTAGAGTTCAAGCCCCATGACTGCAAAAAAAATAAAAATAAAAAAAAAAAATAAAAGAAAGAAAGGGAAAGGAAAAATACTTTCTCAGATTAAAGAAATATCTAAAAGAATTTATCACCAGTAGACTTACCTTACAACGAATGTTCAAAGAAGTTCTTTAGAAGACAGCAAATTACATAGCTCTGAAATTTGGATCTACATTTAAACAGAAAGAGGGCTATATAAGAAATAAGCTAAGTAAAAACCGTAAACAGAATCACCATAAAACCAGTAAGATCATCCAGCAGTACTATCAGCTGATATAACTAAAAACTGTAGAATATACCATCCGACAATAAAAGAATACACATCCATCTCAAGCTCATGTGGGGTTTTCAAAAGATAGACTACTTTCAACAGTCTGGCCTATGGGAATTTTCACAGATCCATTGAAGGTTCTCGTGTGCATTCATGAACAACTCATCCATACCAAACCAAGCTTTCCATTACATGAATATTACTGTGTTCCCCCACAAAATATCTGACATGATTCTTTCTCAATTATCCCATATCTATTCTTTTAAAAGATAAATGATAATCATCATAAAAATAGACTCCTTTCAACAACTTAAAACACCCATAACAAAAAATTTTTATATATATTTTATTGTAATTAATAAAAGGGTTACATGATATTTGCCAGATAGATGGTGCATTAATTCACATATATTGATACCCTTTCACATGTCTTGGTCCCCATTACCCTCCTCTCCCTCCCCCATCTTGGTTTCCCCCCCCCCCTGCCCTATTCAATTTCAAATAACCAAATACAAATAAATCCAATATATCAGATAAAAAAGTGAGATACTGTAACAATATGAGATAACCAAGGGACAGCAAAAGAGATGAGAGATAACATAGTACATTAAGGACAACAATCACTCATTATATGGCTTTTGTTTCAATATCCTGGAGGTCTTTTCAATTAGCTTCATACTATATGGCTTTATGTATCAAGGTTTTGCTCTATTGCAGATTTCTACTAGTAGAGCCCAAGGTTTCTACTGATTATGACAAATGAGGGAAACCATTGAGCCTAAGTTCCTTTGAGTCTGGCTTACTTCACTTAATATGATTTTTTCTAAGACTTTCCATTTCCTAACAAATGGGACGATGTCGTTTTTTCTGACAGCAGCATAGAATTCCATTGTGTACAAATACCACAACTTGTTGATCCACTCATCAACTGAGGGACATCTAGGTTAGTTCCATATTTTTGCTATGGTGAATAATGCTGCAATGAACATTGTTGTGCTAGTGGATTTAGTATGCCCTAGTTTCTGGATGGTTGGGTAAATGCCAAGTAGTGGAATTACTGGGTCATAGGGGAGCTCTATGTTTAGCCTTTTGAGGAACTGCCATACTGCTTTCCATAGTGGTTGAACGAGTTTGCACTGCCACCAACAGTGTAGTAGTGATCCCTCCTGGCCACATCCCCTCCAGCATCTGTTGTTATTTGTTTTCTTGATCCTGGCCATTCTAACTGGAGTGAGGTGGAATCTTAGAGTTGTTTTGATTTGCATTTCTTTTATGACCAGAGATGTTGAGCATTTCTTCATGTGTCTATAGGCCATTTTTGTTTCTTCTTCAGAGAAGACTCTCTTTAAGTCTTTGGCCCATTTTTTAATGGGTTGGTTGTTACTTTGGAGATTAGTTTTGGAGTGATTCAATTTTTTGAGTTGTTGATATATTTTAGATATGAGGCCTTTGTCCATTGTTTGGTTGGTGAAGATCTTCTCCCACTCTGTAGGCTTCCTAATTAATTTACTAGCTGTGTCCTTAAATTTTTTAAATCACTGTTTAAAAATATTCAGTAGAATGTCGGGCACTAGTGGTTCACACTTGTTATCCTAGTACTCAGAAGGCTAAGATCTGAGGATTGAGGTTCAAAACCAATCCCAATCATAAAAGTCCATGAGACTTCTCTCCAATTAACCACCAAAAAAACAGAGATGACTGAAGAGGCACAGTGTCCAGGCCCTGAGTTCAAGTCCCATGTCCAATATAATATATGTAATATATATTACACACATATATTCAATTGAAATCACACAAAGTACATATACTAAACACATAAGAATTGACTAGATGTGCTGAGCATAGTGACTCATGCCTGTAATCCTAGCTACTCAGGAGGCTGAGATCTAAGGATCAAGGTTCAAAGCCAGCCTGGGCGCAAAAGGTCCTGAGACTTTTATCTTCCTATTCTCTAGAAAACAGGAAGTATGGCTTAGCTCCAGGATAGAGCAGTAGCCTTGAGCTGAAGAGCTCAGGGACAGTGCCCAGACTCAGTTCAAGCCCCATGACCCACACACACACACAAAAAAAAAATTACTAGAAATCAATAACAAAAAGAAATTTTAAAAAACAGTCTAAATATTTTGGAAATCATCAACCTACTTCAAAATAGTTTAAATCATAGAAGCCTTCAAAAAATACTTTAAACATTATTTTCAATTATATGAAAGTGACAATACACCTTAACCAGAATGGCTTTGTGGCTGAAAGTGATCGTGTACTACCCTTGAGCACAGAAGCTCAAGGACTGTGCCTGTGCCTAGACTCTGACTTGAAGCCAAGCCTCAAGAACAGCACCAAAATCATCAGAAGGAGGAGGAGGAAGAGAATAAGGAGGAAGAGGAGGAGGCGGAGGAGAAGCAGAAGCAGCTCAAATAAAAGTTGCAGTATCCCTCAGTAAGGGATGTGAGTGCTTCCTGGGGCAAGGGGGGAGTAAAGTGGTTCAAAATCATACACTCTACTGCAAAGGGAGAAAGCATTTAGACCTCTGTTTTACAGATACTGGCAACCATATTAGTTCATCTCTGACCAGAGCTCCGTGTGTTTAGTATGACCATTGCCCCCCACCCCGACTTGAGATTCTTCTGCATTAGCCTCCCAGGTACTGGGATTACAGACAGGTGCCACTACACCCAATTTTCCTTTCTTCCTTCCTCCTACTGCCCCCCCCCAATCCTGGAGGACTGCAACTATGAAATATGTACAAGACAAATTACCAAAGAGGGGCTGGGAATGTGGCTTAGTGGTAGAGTGCTTGCCTAGCATGCATGAAGCCCTGGGTTCAATTCCTCAGTACCACATACACAGAAAAAGCCAGAAGTGGCACTGTGGCTCAAGTGGTAGAGTGCTAGCCTTGAGAAAAAGAATCTCAGAAACAGTGCCCAGGCCCTGAGTTTAAGACTCAGGACTGCCAAAAAAAAAAAAAAAAAGAAAGAAAGGAAGAGAGAGGGATGAAAGAAAGGAGGGAGGGAGAGAAGGAGGGAGGGAGAAAAAAAGAAAAAATACCAAAGAGAAGTAGGAATAGAAAGTACTTCTACCATCCCTCCTTAATACAAATTTAAAGTCTGAGCTGGGAAGAAAGACATTTTTTGAATGAAAGGCGAGACTGGGATCTGCTTCTGATATCTTCTAAAAAGGAGAAGGGTGTGGTAGCAGAATGAAGAAGTGGAAATCACAGGCTGTTTGTGGTGTGTCCCACTTGAGTGGAGAGACTGAATAAACAGGTTACTATTCCTAGTTTAAAGCATCGTAGAGGGAGATGGACCTTACGCTTGCCAATTCTCATTATTTGCAGTGTTGCATTTCTATAGAGGGGCAAACACTGAGTTAGCAATGGCTGAGGCTTTGCTTCTAGTGGGGCTACAAAGCTAGATTCCTGCAAGCCTCACGTCACAATGTCTTTGTCAATCTGTCAGGTTGCAACCATGTTTGCTGGTGTTTCTGCTTAAAGAACTGTGACTAACAGGACGAAACCTCACATCTGCAGGAAACTCGTTGAACACACATATTTTTTCATTGCAGTCACATTGCAGCCTTCCTGCACTGAGGAACATAAAAACACGACAGCACTACATTTTGAAGGCATCATAAACCTCAAAATCACATCAACAACAAACAAAAACATGCCAAAAATGTGGCACTAAACAGACCCACATGAGCGGTCAAAACAGAACGCTAAATTGTTCAACCTCAGTTAGGAATGTGAATGTTGGATGATTCAAAATGTTTATTGCCCTTAGCATGTCCACAAATGACCACAAAAAAAATGCCACAGGATTTTGAAGTCACAAATAAATTTTAGCAAGGAAGAGACTTCACAAATATGGAATCCATGAATTGTAAACACCCAAATTCTCCTGAGGTCTGGGCCTCTAGAGACTGTTAAGACTTTGAACTCCATACTTGGCATACTGATTTTTTCATACCAAGTAAGTCTAATAGCCAAGAATCAACTCATTGACTATAGAAGTCAACATTTCTCTGATTTGTTAAGGCATCTTTAATGCATTTCTGAGTTTTTGCCAGTTATTCATCTATAATTTGTCATTTCATATCCTTGTCTCTGTGCACTAGGGTTAGTTTATACCTCTCTGTTTATGCTGGTACTGGTTACTTCTTAAACTTTATTTAAGAAGCTGCTTCTGGGCTGGGAGTTTGGCCTACTGGTTAAAGTGCTTGCCTTGCATGCATGAAGACCCGGGTTCAATTCCTCGGTACCACATACATAAAAAAAAGCCAGAAGTGGTGCTGAGGCTCAAGTGGTAGAGCTCTAGCCTTGAGAAAGTCCAAGGACAGTGCTCAGGCCCTAAGCTCAAGCCCAGGACTGGCAGCAAAAAAAAAAAAAAAAAAAAAGAAGCTGCTTCTGGGTGCCAGTGGCTCAAAAAGAACAATGGCTCAAGTCTATTAAAATGGGATATTTGCTCATGACCCACAAATAAGTAAATAAATAAATAAAAGTTTATGTTGTTAAAAATCATTTACAGTGGGCTGAAAGTTTGGCCTAGTGGTAAGAGTGCTTGCCTAGCATGCACGAAGACTGAGGTACAATTCCTTGGTACCACATACATAGAAAAATCCAGAAGGGGTACTGTGGCTCAAGTGGTAGATTTACTAGTCTAGGGAAAGCTCAAGGACAGTGCCCAGGCCCTGAATTCAAGCCCTAGGACTGACAAAAACAGAAATCACTTATAAAAGTCTTGTAATAGCCAGGTGTCAGTGATTTACGACTGTAATTCTAGCTATTTAGGAGGCCGAGATCT
This sequence comes from Megascapheus bottae, assembly GCF_031878675.1. Lineage (NCBI taxonomy): Eukaryota > Metazoa > Chordata > Mammalia > Rodentia > Geomyidae > Megascapheus > Megascapheus bottae. Next base: position 8,088,280 of record NC_143517.1, on the reverse strand, counting down.
GAGGATCACAGTTCAAAGTCAGCCTGGCAAGAAAGTCTGTAAGATTCTTATTTCCAATTAACCAATAGAAAACAGGAATGGTGTTGTGGCTCAAGTGGTAGAGTGCTATCCTTGAGCTGAAGAACTCAAGCACAGTGCCCAGGACCAGAGTTTAAGGTCCACTACTGAAAAAACAGAAAAAGAAATCATTTGGGAATGTCACATGGAAATGCACCAACATGTCAGATGTTGCTTCCATGAGCAATATACCGAGGAGTGATGACTTTTCCTGCATTGCTCTATTGTGCCTAGTTACCGTTGGTGCTCTTCCAGATCTCCTCCATCCTCTGCTACCCATATGCAATCATACAAGCAATTTTTACCAGCCTCGCAATCACCTCCCCAAACACCTTCTTGCCTAACTAGAGTCAACCACAACCACCTCCATAGCTAGTGTCTACTTGTTTCCTTATATAAGGGAGAAAAACTCGGTGATGTAACTTAAGTTCCATAATATCCCTTTATTCCCACTCAGACCAAAGCAAGACTTAACTTGTCTAACTCTTGCTTAGCTCTGTTCTCATCCCTATAATTCTGTGATCACTGCCCTGCAGGGGTTTAGCAACAAACCCATTCATCAAGTGTTGTCTACATCACTGATAGTGTTAAGGCAATTCATTTTGTAAGACTCCCCCACCCCCAAAAAACAAAAAGGTCTCTGTAGACCTAGGCCTCCTTGGCACAGGTCAAAACTTTCTCAATAAGGACCAAGAAACACAACAAATCAGAGAAAGTCTGGATAAGTGGGACTACATTAAACTGCAGAGCTTCTGTATGGCAAAGGACAAAGCTAGCAAATTGACTTGAAAGTCTACAGAGTCGGAGAAGATCTTCACTAACTATACAATGGATAAAGGACTTATATCTAAAATATATCAACAGCTCAAAAAATTGAATCACCCCAAAACTAATATCCAAAGAAACAACCATCCCATTAAAAAAATGGGCCAAGGGGCCGGGAGTTTGGCCTAGTGGTAGAGTGCTTGCCTACCATGCACGGGTTCAATTCCTCGGTACCACATACATAGAAAAAAGCCAGAAGTGGTGCTGTGGCTCAAGTGGTAGAGCCCTAGCCTTGAGAAAAATCCAGGGACAGTGCTCAGGCCCTGAGCCCGAGCCCAAGCCCAGGACTGGCAAAAAAAAAAAAAAAAAAAAAAAAAAAAAATGGGCCAAAGACTTATAGTCTTCTCTGAAGAAGAAATAAGAATGGCCTATAGATATATGAAGAAATGCTCAACATCTCTGGCCATAAAAGAAATGCAAATCAAAACAACTCTAAGATTCCACCTCACTCCAGTTAGAATGGCCAGATTAAGAAATCTAATAACAACAGATGCTAGAGGGGATGTGGCCAGGAGGGATCACTACTACACTGTTGGTGGCAGTGCAAACTCGTTCAACCACTATGGAAAGCAGTGTGGCAGTTCCTCAAAAGACTAAACATAGAGCTCCCCTATGACCCAGCAATTCCACTACTTGGCATTTACCCAACTGTCCAGAAACAAGGGCATACTAAATCCACTAGCACAATGATGTTTATTGAAGCACTATTTACCATAGCAAAGATATGGAACCAACCCAGATGTCCCTCAGTTGATGAGTGGATCAACAAGATGTGGTATTTATACACAATGGAATTCTATGCTGCTGTCAGAAAGAATGACATCGACCCATTTGTAAGGAAATGGAAAGACTTAGAAAAAATCATATTAAGTGAAGTAAGCCAGACTCAAAGGAACTTAGGCTCAATGGTTTCCCTCATTTGTCATAATCAGTAGAAACCTTGGGCTCTCTTAGCAAAGATTTACAATAGAACAAAACCTAGATACATAAGGTCATATAATATGACACTAAATGAATGGACCTCCAGGATATAGAAACAAAAGCCATATAAGGAGTGATTGATGTCCTTAATGTACTGTTATCTCTCATCTCTTTTGCTGTCCCTTGGCTATCTCATATTGTTACAGTATTTCACCTTGTTATCTGATATATTGTATATATGTGTATTTGGTTATTTGAAATTGGATAGGGAAGGCGGGAAAACAAGATGAGGTCGGGGGTGGGGGAGGGTAATGGGGACCAAGACATGAGAAAGGGTATCAATATTTGTGAAGTAATGCACCTTCTATCTGGTGAATATAATGTAAACCTATTAATTACAATTAAAATATATGGAAAAATAAATAGGCAGGCAAGAAACAACAATAACACAGGACAAGAATAACACCTTTGAGAACACTTTGCCAAGCCACCATTTTCCTGGAGGAACAGCAGACACAGTAGAGGCTACATCTAGTAGAATGACCAGACCCAGTAGAGGCTTTCCTGACTCTAGAAATTAGCCAGGGTCTTTATTCACATCTCATATGTTCATGTCTACCTTCAAATTGCTCTCTTGGCTGTGAAGACATCTTTTTTTTTTTTGCCAGTCCTGGGGCTTGAACTCAGGGCCTGAGCACTGTCCTTGGGCTTTCTCAAGGCTAGAGCTCTACCACTTGAGCCACGGCATCACTTCTGGCTTTTTCTATGTATGTGGTACTGAGGAATTGAATCTGGGACTTCGTGCATGCTAGGCAAGCACTCTACCACTAGGCCACACTCCTGGCCTTTGGCTGTGAAGACATCTTGAAAGGTTTAGACTCAGTGTTAAGCTCTGTCCTTGAGCTGTTTCACTCAAGGCTTGACCTCTACCACTCGAGCTATAGTTCCAAACTCAGTATTTTGATGATTCCTTGGAAATAATAGTCTCGTGGACTCTTCTTCCAGAACTTCAAATCTCAGCTTCTTCTAAGCAGGTCAGACTGTAGGCATGAACCACCAATACCTGCCTTTGTTTATTGCAGTACCTGAGCAGAGCCTGTGGTAAGGAGAGTTCAAATACTTATCTGTCATATACATATATCAATATTCATTATGAAAAAAAACCACTAATCATTGTGTAGACAGACACACATTGATGATTCTTGCCCAAAGGCTGTTAATATCCTTTCTCTCTATTACAATATTGTCCAAAGACACCAACTGGGCCATAAAAACACAGTATTTCACTATATTAATACTATCACATTAATATGATCTGATTAGCAAGAAAAAGCAAGAACTCTAGATGCCATGATAAATTACCTACACTTCAGATAGCAAGAAACAAGGGCCTGCAAGAGTTAAATAGCTTTACATATAGATGAATTTTTAGTCCTGCCAGCAAATCCGTTCTAGTCTAAAGGGTAAGTTATTTTACCTAGAACTTACGATTGTAAGGAAGAAAAATAATGTGTTGTAAGTCCCATGGGGTTTGGAAGCTAAGTGTTCTAGATTGGAGGATAATAGCATACCAACATAGTTAATGAGTAGTGTGGATAGCTGCTGACTTAGTATGGCCTGTAGGATGCATAATCAAGCTACACTACCAGCAGCCCTATAGTTGGAAAGTATGACTCAGATAAATTCTATGATCAAATAGAGAGATTGTAGCACTTGACTGTGGACATAAATTCACAATGTGGCCAGAATATCTCAGAGGAGATGAAGATCCTTTTATTTTTCAAGTCATACGACCAGGCAAATACAACATTAGTCCAATAAAAGATGGAATTGGGACTCCTTGGCATTTACCCAATTGTCTAGAAACAAGGACATACTATCACAATGATATTCATTGCAGCACTATTTACCATAGCAAAGATATGGAACCAACCCAGATGCCCCTCAGTTGATGAGTGGATCAACAAGATGTGGTATTTATACACAATGGAATTCTATGCTGCTGTCAGAAAGAATGACATCACCCCATTTGTAAGGAAATGGAAAGACTTAGAAAAATCATATTAAGTGAAGTAAGCCAGGCTCAAAGGAACATAGGCTCAATGGTTTCCCTCATTTGTCATACTCAGTAAAAACCTTGGCTCTCCTAGCAGATATTTACAATAGAACAAAATCTAGATACATAAGGCCATATAGTATGGCTAAAGGAAAGGACCTCCAGGATATAGAAACAAAAGCCATATAAGGAGTGATTGTTGTCCTTAATGTTCTATGTTATCTCTCATCTCTTTTGCTGTCCCTTGGCTATCTCATATTGTTATAGTATTTCACCTAGTTATCTAATATATTGTATATATGCTTGATTGGTTATTTGAAATTGGATAGGGAAGGGGGGAAAACAACATGAGCAGCAGGGAGAGGGGGAGGGAAATGGGGACCATGACATGAGAAAGGGTATCAATGCATGTGAAGTAACGCACCTACTATCTGGTGAATATAATTTAACCCTTCTATTAATTACAATAAAAATACATTTTAAAAAAGATGGAATTGGGGACATCCCAGAGTATGGGCTGGCCTTAAAGGCATCAGGGGATGCAAAACAGGTTTTTCTTGTCAAAGCGCTCCCGTGATCTATGCCACTGCTGCAATGATGGCATTCTCAATTCACACCTACGGGACAAGGTGATAGAAGAAAATCTTCACCTCTGTTCATAGATGGGTCAAAGGAAGACTGCTACTACACCACAATCCCACAAGGTATTAGAAGAGCTAAAAGGAAGTCATTCCAAGGGACAGCTGCAAGCATAGCATCTGGTTGCCTCTCTTACAAAACAGAAGTAGGGCAAAGTAAAGATATACATGATGAACTACTATGCAGTGGAAAATGATATGGTGGGTAATTGGGGAACTAGAGGGAACCAATTTGCACTATAAGACAGGGGAGATGACCTAAGAAGCATGTCAATTCATGAGAATGGTTGCAGTAGGTGAGGATCTTCCTATTTATGCCTACCAGAAGCAACACTTCAGGAAATACAGCTAAAAAAGAGTCTGAGTTGGATCATGGCTGCCAGCCAGCCTATCTGCCTCTGCTGTCTACTGCTCTAGGCTTTGAACAATGGTTCAATTAAAAAGAAATGACTACGAAGATGCCAAGCATAATGACGCACACTGGTAATCCCACTAAGACGGCGGGACAAGTAGGAGGATGGTAGTCCAAGGCCAGTCTTGGGATAAAGCAAGATCTTATCTGAAAAATAAGGAGAAAACGACTGGGAGAATGTCTCAGGTAAGAAAATGCCAGTTTCAAGCAGACGATGGAACTACATAGAGGTCCTCCATGATTTCTTTTTATCATGAGCTCCTTTTTACTGGGACCACTTCTACTGATACTGTTGTTAAGTTTCCAGCCTATTAGCTCTGAGCCCTCCAGTTTGGCATTGTCTCTCACAGAAACGAACCAGGCCCTTGGTGGCATGGGTGGGGGGATGGTTCATGATATTCAATCTTTTCCATGCTAAAAAGGACAAAAATGCATGCTGATGAGCTAAGTGGCCAGATGGCAATCATGTATGTTGTATGTTGTAGAATATATAAATTTTTAAATGATCTTATTGAATTGTTACAGATGGTACCATTCACAGTACCTTAGCAAAGTTATATGGAAGTAGAATTGTGAAGAATTAGAGGATGCATGCAATATTTAGAAATTTTTTCCTCCTCTAACAGTTTGCTTATTTTCCTAAGAATATATTCAAAGATGGGCTGAGAATGTGGTTTAGTTGTAGATTACTTGCCTAGTATGCATGAAGCCCTGGGTTTGACGCCTCAGTACGATATAAACAGTAAAAAAAAAAAAAAGCTGGAAGTGGTGCTGTGGCTTAAGTGGTAGAGTGCTAGCCTTGAGCAAAAGAAGCTCAGGGACAGTGTTCAGGCTGAGTTCAAGCCCCAAGACTGGCAAAAAAAAAAAAGAGAGAGAGAAAAAAAGAATATATTCACTTTAGGGTTTTTTTTTTAAAAAAAGAACTATGATTTAACATTTCTCAAAGTTCTTTGTTATAATTGGAACAAGTATTTTTTTTAAGATACCTTTTGTTGGTAAATGTAAGAACCACCAGTGGCTCATGACTGTAATCCTAGCTACTCAAAAGAGTAAGACCTGAGGATCATGGGTCAAAGCTAGTCCAAGCAAGACTCCAATAAACTACTCAAAAAAAAAAAAAAAAAAAAGCACAGCCAGAGTGTAGCCTAGTGGTAGAGTGCTTGCCTAACATGCATGAAGTCCTGGATTCCATTTCTACATGCCACATACACAGAAAAAGCGGAAGGTGGCGCTGTGTCTCAAGTGGTAGTGCACTAGCCTTGAGCAAAGTATCCAATGACAGTGCCCAGGACTGACCCAAAAAAAGCTGGAAATGGATCTGTGGCTCAAGTGGTAGACCAGTAGCTTTGAGAAAAAGAATCTACCTTTTTTTGTGTGTGTAGGGGGGAGTAGAATGGTACTTGACCATTGACTTGCTTTGGATGGGGGATAAAACAGGTCATTTAGAGGCATAGTATGGGGCCAAGGCTTAAAGCAAGACCTCCTCAACTGACCTACCAATCAGTTAGCAAAAAATGAACAAATAGATGCTTATCTTTTTCAGCCCTTGAGATTTGACATGGTATATTGTGAAAGATTATTGGGAAACAACTGTCCATTAAAGACATTATCAAGATGATCTTATCATCATCACAGGTAAAGAGCTATCACCTGACAGTGTATGAACTGTCAAACCAGAAAATGTGAAACTGCACTTTAAGACTTGGACAAGATGGCCCTTCTATATAATGATCTGTCCTGTGAAACTGAATGAAAAAGTAAGGGACAGTGTCCAGACCCTGAATTCAAGCTCCAATGCGGGGGGCGGGGGGGGAGAAAGAGAGGAAGGAAGGAAGGAAGGAAAGAAGGAAGGAAAGAAGGAAGGAAGAAAGGAAGGTAGGAAGGAAGGAAGGAAGGAAGGAAGGAAGGAAGGAAGGAAGGAAGGAAGGAAGGAAGGAAGGAAGGAAGGAAGGGAGGGAGGGAGAGAAGAGGAGAGAGAGAAGGGAAGAAAGAGAAAGATAAAAGGAGAAAGAGAAGAAAAGATGGGGAAAGAGAGAAGAGAGAAATAAGGAATGAGGAAGGAAGGAAGAAGGAAGGAAGGAAGGAAGGAAGGAAGGAAGGAAGGAAGGAAGGAAGGAAGGAAGGAAGGAGAAAACTACTCAGTACACCCATCTGTAACACACTGAGAAGACTATACACAGTAGAATACCACAAAGTCTGAAGCATGAGCAGAGTTATCCTTTCCTCTGTCTCTGTCTCTGTCTCTCTCTCTTTGTCCCTGTCTCTTTCTGTCTCTGACTCTCTCTGTGTCTCTGTCTGTCTCTGTCTGTCTGTCTGTCTCTGTCTGTCTGTCTGTCTGTCTCTGTCTCTGTCTCTCTGTCTCTGTCTCTGTCTCTCTCTGTCTCTCTCTGTCTCTGTCTCTCTCTCTCTCTCTCTCTCTCTCTCTCTCTCTCTCTCTCTCTCTCTCTCTCTCTCTCTCTCTCTCTCTCTCTCTCTCTCTCTCTCTCTCTCTCTCTCTCTCTTCTCACCCATACCTGGAAATGGTGTTTTCCTTTGTTGTTGTTTTGTTTTGTTTTATTTTGTTTTTTGCCAGTCCTGGGGCTTGAATTCAGGGGCTGAGCACTGTCCTTGGTCTCTACAACTTGAGCCACAGCACCACTTCTGGCTTTTTTTCAGTATATGCAGTCTAGAGGAATGGAGCCCAGAGTGTCATGCATGGTAGGCAAGTACTCTACCACTAGGCCACACTCCCAGGCCCGGAAATGGTGGTTTGATAGGTTATATGAGACATAATCCAAAAAGCTTTTTTCTCCAAGTACCATGGAGAAAAATTGGTAACAGAGGAATTTGAGCACTGAAGCAAAAAGTTTACAATTGTATTTTTTAATGCTTATAATATGAGCAATGTTTTAATGAAAGCCTCATTTTTGGTTGTTTTCATGTTGTTAAAAGTGATTTTCTCCTGCCTGTATGTCTTAAATGAGATATTTGGAGTTGCCTTAGTATTAGTTTTGCTTGGGTTTTTGTTGTTTTGGAGTTTATATCCAGCATAAAGAAAACCAAAAATGTAGAAAACATGCTGATTCCCAGAAACAAGTGCCCCTGTTATTCCTTCCTGTGGGCTCTACTATAGCTCAAGATGTAGACAATATATGAAGTAAAAAATCTCAATCTTACTCAAAAGGAAGGCTGGTACTTCCACTGCCCACCAGGAAGCAGTCTGGAGGACCTTGTACTATTATGGCTGATTGGACTATATTTACTTACTCAGGGGCTATGGGTCACAATGAGAATCTAAGACAATTTAGGATGGGGGACTGACAACAGTATGAGTCAAGTAGGGGCTTTTACTCCATTGCATTGGTTGGCCTAGAGATCAATCACATTGGCAATCTATCTGTCATGCCTACATGATGGAATCGCAGCAAGAACTCTAGGTTCTGTGCATATTTCCACACAGAAGGAAAGCCAATGGGAGCTCTCTGCTACCTCTGCTGACTGCATCCCAGGTATTTTTTTTAGGTGCTTTTAATCTAAATCTTTCCCATGTATTAAACTTTAACCATGAGTGCAATTGAGTTTTTAGAGGAAATTCATAAACATGAGTACACAGTTTAGGGAACTCTTTCAAACAGTTGCTGTCAGAAAGTGAGGAAGAGGTGTGAATGTGGCACCTCAAATATTTGTCATTGGCCAAGCCTGTGCAGACATCAGCCTAAGGACTGGTTGTGAGCATTGCATATGTAATTACTACATAATAACTAAGTGGGAGTTAAAGAGAGGACATTCTGGTATGTAATATATACTTACTGATTTTATGATATACAGCTATAAAAATGGCAGAGGAAATAGGAACATTAAAAAGTGCTGTCTTCTTGGTAAATAGAAAGGAGCCATATTAGCACTGATAGTTTAAGCATATTTGTGGTATATATTACCAAAAGTTAGTAATTATTGAGCATTCTAGTTCTATAATCTCCTACATATCTTAGAATTAAAAAATACTAGCATGAATAAGGAGGGCACAGATGTATTTGTTTCAAATTACAACACTAGTGATTTATGGAATTAATCATGGTAACATACTGAGCTTTTTGAAGCTCTCATTCTTCAGCTTTTGGCCTAGGGGCCTCTGTGTTCCTCTCAAATCCTTTCCACGTGATTCTAAGAGTTTTTGGTAGTTTCTGTGCTATCCGATATGATAAACCTTCCTGGCACATCTGATATATTCCATGCTCCAATCTTAGAATCAGCTCCAAGAAACTTTAGTTTCTTTTAGTAGCAAACACATTTTGGACATTTAGAGTCATATATGTGTGTGTGTGTGTGTGTGTGTGTGTGTGTGTGTGTATACATATATTTTTTTGCCAGTCCTGGAGCTTGTACTCAGGGTCTGGGTACTGTCCTTGAGCTTTCTCAAGGCTAGCACTTTACCATTTGAGCCACAGCACCACTTTCAGCTTTTATGTTCTTTGTATGTGGTACCAAGGAAGCGAACGCAGGTCTTTGTGCATGCTAGACAAAGCACTCTACCACTAGGCCACACTCCCAGTCCTGGATATTTAGGATATTCATGACTTCCAGGTCAATTTTTCTTGGTGTCCTATTGTTACCATATAGAGTGGAAGGAATAAAATACACACACACACATACACACACACACACACACACACACACACACACACTTCATACTAGATTTCTTTTTTTTTTTTTTTTGTCGGCTGTGGGGCTTGAACTCTGGGCCTGGGTGCTATCCCTTAGCTCTTCAGCTCAAGGCTATAGCTCTACCACTCAAGCCACAGCACCACTTCGTAGAAGATTTCTTTAGTATAGCATATATATATATATATGTATATATATATGTATGTACTTTCTTCATAGCAATAATCTTTATTCTAAATTTCACAAGCCTGGTACTAGTAGCTTGTGCCTATATCCTAGCTATTCAGGAGGCTGAAATCTGAGGCTCATGGTTTAAAAGCCAGACTAGACAGGAAAATCCACAAGACTCATCTCCAATTAACCACCAAAAAACCAAAAGTGAGCCAGGCAGGGGTGGTTCATGCCAGTAAGCCCTGCTCCTCAGGGTGCTGAGATCTGAAGATCATGGTTCAAAGACAGCCCGGACACCAAAGTCCTTGTCTTGTCTCCAAGTAATCACTGAACAAACAGTAAGTGGCATTGTGGCTCAAATGGTACAGTGCTAGCCTTGAGCTGAAGAGCTCAGGGCCCAGGCCAGTGTTCAAGCCACACAACTAACAAAAAAAAGTGAAGGTTTGGTTCAAGTGGTAAAGCACCTGCCTTGTGCAAAAAAGTGAAATGGGAGCCTGAGACTCTGAGTTCAGTCTCCAGTACTGACACAAAAAAGTGTACAAAGACAGTGCCCAGGCCCTGAGTTCAAACCCTAGGACTGGCAAAAAAAAAAAAAGAAGAAAGAAAGAAAGAATCGGGGGAGGGAGGGAGGAAGGAAGGGAGAAGACAATAGGGAGGACTCAGTCATTTATCGACATATTGAACGAAAGGATCCACCTCTTAACAGAGTGGGTCCTTGCAAAATGTTAAGATATTTGGTGTACTACTACTTATCTAATAATGTTTCCCCAAAGCCGACATATAAAACTTTAAGAAAAAAAGGAATAGCATGCACATATTTAACCATATAGGAGATTTTAATGTACTCCATTCAGTAATTGATGCCTTCTTTTTTGTTTCTTGGTTGGTCTTGAACTCTGGGCCTAGGCGCTGTCCCTGAGTTCCTCACCTCAAGGCTGGTGCTCTACCACTTTGAGACACAGCACCACTTCTGGTTTTCTGGTGATTAATTGGAGACAAGAGTCTTTTGTGCCCAGGCTGGCTTTGAACCAAGATCCTCAGATCTCAGCCTCCCAAGTAGGTAGGATTACAGGTGTGAGCCACCGGCACACAGCACAATTGATGATCTTTTGAAAATCCAAAATTCAGTAGGAAAATAGTAGCATGGGAAATCAAATAAAGAAAAGCTAATTTAGACCGGGAGTTTTGCCTAGTGGTTAAAGTGCTTGCCTAGCATGCACGAAGACCCGGGTTCGATTCCTTGGTACCACATGCATACAAAAAAGCCGGGAGTGGTGCTGAGGCACAAGTGGTAGAGCTCTAGCCTTGAGAAAGTTCAAGGACAGCGCTCAGGCCCTGAGCTCAAGCCCCGGACTGGAAAAAAAAAAAAAAGAAAAGCTAATTTAACAGACTTTTCTTGACCATTGCAACCAACCCAAGTGTTTTATTAGTTATCTACTGCTATGCAACAACCCAGTCCACAATTTAGCTGCTTAAAATAGCAAGCCTGATTGATACATATTTGACATACAAGTCACCCACATAAGAGGATAGAGATTGGAGTGTTTTCATTATTTTCAGAGTCATGCAACCATCACCACAAGATTAGAACATTTTCCTTATCCTCCAAGAGTTTTCATGTATACTCTTAATTTTGCATTCCAGTTAACCATTCACCTGCCTCATCCCTTGACAATCATCTACTCTCCAACAATCATCTACTCTCCATCTCAATGGGTTTCTCTATACTAGACATTTTGTACTAATGGAATCGTATAACATGATGTCATTTGTGACTGTTTCCCTCATTTAGAATAATCTTTCTAATATGCATCTACGTTCTACAATATGTCAGTGTTTCATTCCCTTTTAAGGTTGGAAAATAGTCTGTATTTTATTACCCATTCAGCAGCGTATTGATTTTGATTGTTACTATATTTTCTTTATTGTAAAGAACAGTTATGTAGATACTCATATATATGTTTCTATGTGGGCAGATAGCATTATTTCTCTTAAGTATGTACCCACAGTAAAACTTATGGAAGTTCCAAGAATTGAGTATTTAACTATCAGGAAAAGCCAGACTGTTCTCCAAAGCAGCTGAACCATTTTGCATCCAATACACTCGTGCTCCACTTCCTTCATACCCTTAACCTAATGTTTATTATCAGCTTTTGGATCATGGCTATCCTCCTAGAAGGATAACAGAATTTCACTGTGATTCTGGTTTGCATTTCCACAAGAACTAATGTTATTTTAGCATAGGTAACCTTTAGAAAAATTTGTTGAGCTTTTGCCCATATTCCAATTGGATTATTACATTTTTATTTTTACAACTGAATTTTTAGAGTTCTTCATATATTCTAGGTGATAATATTAGCTCTTATATTTGAGTCTTTAATATGTTATATACATGAGATGAAGAAAGACTTCAATGTTCCTTTTTTGCATTTGGATACTCAGTTGTTAAAATATTTGTTGACATTGATATTTTTTCTCCCCTTGAGAAGTCTTAACCTCTTTCCCAAAATCAATTGATCTGTTGATCATATGATCATATGTCTATGCGTGTGTGTGTGTGTGTGCACGCATGTGTGTGTGTGTGTGTGTGTGCGCACATGCACATGCGCCTACACTGGGGCTTGAACTCTAGGGCTGGGCACTGCCCCTGAGCATTTGTGCTCAAGGTTAGCACAGCTCCACATCTGGCTTCTTTGGTGGCTAATTAGACATGAGTTCCAAGGGCTTGACTAGCTGTCTTCTAACCTTGATCTAAAGATTTGAGCCTCCTGAGTAGTTAGGATTACAGATGTGAGTCATGGTTACATGGCTTTTTAATCTATTTCTTTGTGTGTGGGGTCATGGGGCTTGAACTCTGCCTGCACGACCTCTTCAGCTCAAGGCTATCACCCTGCCTCTGGGCCTGGACATTGTCCCTGAGCTCTTCAGCTCCAAGTATACTGCCCTACCCTTGAGCCAAGCCCCACTTCCCATTTTCTAGAGTTTAACTGGAGATAAGAGTCACAGGTCCGGACCCAGATATTTAACCACAGACCTCTGGCCACCTAATCTTTAACAAGGGAGCCAAAAAATAGAATGGAAGAAAGACAGCCTCTTAAACAAGTGGTGCTGGAAGAACTGGTTAAGCATCTGCAGAAAACTAAAGTTGGATCCTTCTTTGTCACCATGCACTGGGATTAACTCCAAATGGATCAAAGACCTCGAGGTAAAAGCCGACAGACTGAAAACTATACAAGAAGGAATAGGAGATACACTAGGCCTCCTTGGCACAGGTCAAAACATTCTTAATAAGGACCAAGAAACACAACAAATCAGAAAAAGTCTGGATAAGTGGGACTGCATTAAACTGCAGAGCTTCTGTATGGCAAAGGACATAACTAGCAAATTGACTTGAAAGCCTACAGAGTCGGAGAAGAACTTCACTAACCATACAACGGGCAAAGGCATCATATTTAAAATATGTCAACAGCTCAAAAAATTGAATCACTCCAAAACTAATCTCCAAAGTAACAACCATCCCATTAAAAGATGGGCCAAAGACTTAAACAGAGTCTTCTCTGAAGAAGAAATAAAAATGGCCTATAGAAACATGAAGAAATGCTCAACATCTCTGGTCATAAAAGAAATGCAAATCAAAACAACTCTAAGATTCCACCTCACTCCATTTAGAATGGCCAGGATCAAGAAAACTAATAACAACAGATGCTAGAGGGGATGTGGCCAGGAGGGATCACTACTACACTGTTGGTGGCAGTGCAAACTCGTTCAACCACTATGGAAAGCAGTGTGGCAGTTCTTTAACAGACTAAATATAGAGCTCCCCTATGACCCAACAATTCCACTACTTGGCATTTACCCAACTGTCCAGAAACAAGGGCATACTAAATCCACTAGCACAATGATGTTCATTGCAGCACTATTTACCATAGCAAAGATATGGAACCAACCCAGATGTCCAGTTGATGAGTGGGTCAACAAGATGTGGAATTCTATGCTGCTGTCAGAAAGAACGACATCATCCAATTTTGTAAGGAAATGGAAAGACTTAGAAAAAATCATATTAAGTGAAATAAGCCAGACTCAAAGGACATAGGCTCAATGATTTCCCTCATTTGTTGTATAATCAGTAGAAACCTTGGGCTCTCCTAGCAGAGATTTACAATAGAACAAAATCTAGAGACATTAGGCCAAACAGTACGACACTAAATGTAAGGACCTCCAGAATAAGGAAACAAAAGCCATATAATGAGTGACTGTTGTCCTTAATGTACTATGTTATCGTTCATCTCTTTTGCCATCCCTTGGTTATCTCATATTGTTACAATTTTTCACCTTGTTATCTGATATATTTTATATGTGCTTGATTGGTTATTTGAAATTGGATAGGGAAGGGGGAAATCAAGATAAGCAGGGGGTGGGGGGAGAGGGGGAGGGAAATGGGGACCATGTCATGAGAAAGGGTATCAATGTTTGTGAAGTTATGCACCTTCTATCTGGTGAATATAATGTAACCCTTCTATTAATCATAATAAAAATTTATTTAAAAAAAAAGGAGTCTCAGGTCCTTTTGTGCCTGGGCTGGTTGTGAAGCTTGGTCTTCAGAGCTCAGTCTCCTGAGTGGCTAGGATTAGAGGCATGAACCACTGCATCAGGACAATCTGTCTATTCTTATACATGTACCACACTGTCTTGATGAGGTGGAGCTTTTTGGTTGTTTTTGTTTGTTTGTGTTTGGTTTTTGGTTTTTTTGTTTTTTCTAGTCCCGGGGCTTAAACTCAGGGCCTGTACACTGGTCTTGAGCTTCTTTTGCTCAAGGCAATCACTCTACCATTTGAGCAACAGCACCACTTCCAGATTTTTCTGTTTATGTAGTACTGAGGAATCGAACCCAGGGCTTCATATATGCTAGGCAAGCACTCTACCACTAAGCCACATTCCCAGACCCTAGGTAGAGCTTTAAAGTAAGTTCTGAAATTGGGAAGTGTAGCCCACTGCCGGTGGCTCACGCTTGTAATCCTAGCTATTCAGGGGACTGAGATCTGAGAATCACAGTTCAAAGCCAACCAAGACAGGAAAGTCTGTGAGACTCATCTCCAGTTAATCAGAGAAAAATCCAGAAGTGGTGCTGTAGCTCAAGAGGTAGAGTGCTAGCCTTGAACAAGAAGAGCTTAGGAGTCACACCCAGGCCTAGAGTTCAAAGACAAGAAAAAAAAGAGGTGGGGAGGAGAGTGGGAGGAAGGAAGGAAAAAAAGGAAGGAGGGAGGGAGGGAAGGAAAGAAGGGAAGTATGAGCTTTCCAACTTGGTTCTGCCTTTTAGGATTCTCTTAACAATTCTAGGATATGTGAGTTTCCATATGGATTTTAAGATTAGTTTGTCAGTCTCTACAAAGAATGCAACTAGAATTCTGGTGAGGATTGCATTGAATATTAATAGATCCCAAATTGATTTGGATACATTTGTATATCTCAGTGAATCTTTTTATTATTAACATGAGATATCTTCCCAGTTATTTAGATCCTCTTGAATTTCTTTTGGCAACATTTTACAATTTCACAGAACTCCTGCAATCATTTCTTAATCTTCTCCCTAAGAACTTTCATTATCTTAAACTATTGATCTTTTTTGATAAAATCTATTTGGGGATTGTACTTTGTTACTGATGGAAAAACAATAGGCTTTTTATGTTGATCTTTCCTTCAACTATGTTGAACCTATTTCTTACTTTCAATAATTTTTAGTAGATTGCTTAGGGTTTTTCTACACATAAGTCATTTCATCTAAGAATACAATTTTTACTTCTACTTTTATAATCTTGGAGATACTCTTTTTAATCTTGGAGAATCTTAATTCATTTTCTCACTCAACTGTCCTAGACAATATTGAGACGCGGGAGGAAAGTGATATTGGAGTCATTTTAGAGACCGGTGCTATTTTAGCACCATGAAAGATATATAAAAATTATTTGCTGGGCCGGGAGTTTGGCCTAGTGGTTAAAGTGCTTGCCTAGCATGCATGAAGACCCGGGTTCGATTCCTCGGTACCACATACATAGAAAAAAGCCGGAAGTGGTACTGAGGCTCAAGTGGTAGAGCTCTAGCCTTGAGAAAGTCCAAGGACAGTGCTCAGGCCCTGAGCTCAAGCCCAGGACTGGCAAAAAAAAAAATTATTTGCTAATTTCAAAGTATCTCCTATTGACCAGGTCCCTAAACCCCAAGATAATGAAGTTGCAAATAATAACAAAAAAAAAAGTCCTAAACAAAGGGTGAACAAATGCAGCAGCCGGTAGACCCTGTGTTGAAAATGAACTATATATAATGGCTGGCAATGTGGCTTACTGGTAGAGTGCTTGCCCAGCATGTATGAAGCCCTGAGTTCAATTCCTAAATACCATATAAACAGAAAAGGCCAGAAGTGGCACTGTGAGTAGAGTGGTAGAGTGCTAGCCTTGAGCAAAAGAAGCTCAGAGACCGTGCCCAGGCCCTGAGTTCAAGTTATTTTATGGGAAAATAAAAAGAGAAAGAAACACTGTAACCCCTCTATACATTACCCTGACAATAAAATTTTAAAAAAGAAAGAAAGAAAATAAACTGTACAATCTGTTAGTGGGGATGGAGGGGGAAACTGGGACAGAGTGAAAGAAGAGGTGACATTGCCCAAAAAGAAATATACTCGTCACCTGCTTTATGAAACAATAATAACTCTGTACATCAACTTAATAATAATAGAAAATTAAGTCCCCCCAAAAAAAGTATTTAATAATTGCAATACAGCTGAGCACTGATGGCTCATGCCTGTAATCCTAACTAGTCAAGAGGCTCAGATTTGAGGATATTGATTCAAAGCCAGCCTAGGCAGGAAAGCCCAGGAGATGCTTATCTCTAATTAACTAGCCAAAGAAGCCAGAAGTAGAGATGTGGCTGAAGAGGTAGAGTGCTAAGCTGGGCACAGTGGCTCCTGCCTGAGAGTCAAGGTTCAAAGCCAACCTGGGCACTAAAGACCAAGAGGCTCTTATCTCCAGGCTCTTATCTCAGGTAGGTCAGTAGCCTTGAGCTGTAAAGCTCAGGACAATGCCCAGGCCCAGGGGTAGGGCAGTAGCCTTGAGCTGAATAGCTCAGGGACAGCTCCTAGGCCCAGAGTTCAAGCCCCATGACCCCCCCCCCAAAAAAGAGATAAAGTGCTAGTCTTGAACAAAAAGGAACTCAGGGACAGTGCCCAGGCCCTAAATTTAAGCACTAGGACCAGAAGAAAGAAAGGAAGAAAGAAAGAAGGAAGGAAGGAAGGAAGGAAGGAAGGAAGGAAGGAAGGAAGGAAGGAAGGAAGGAAAGAAGGAAGGAGACAATATACATTTACAAGTAATGCAGCATTACAAGACGATTCATAACAGTAGGAGGCTATAACTGAGAATTAACAAAAATACTACTGAGTGTCATCTCTATTATATAGCCAAGGCAATTTCTGGATGAAAACAGGAAGAGAATAATAAGGATAATAACATAACATTATGAAGTGAAAACAAACAGAATTGAGAAGATAAATAACATCAAGAGTAGCCTAGGTCAAAAGCAGGAGTTAACTGGGCAGCTCGGGGTAGAACCATATCTTCATAATGAACTAAGAGGAGGCAGAAAACAAACATTAGGAAAAAGCAGAGATGTTGACATCAAAAAAAGGAATACTTGGTATGAACTATCTTTATGTCCAGGAAAGTGACTAGAAGTGTGTAGTTCCTGATGCCAGAGAATTGGATTCAAATCTACATTACACCACTTGCAAGACTGGTGACGAGGAGAGATTACTACATATATAACAGGGAGATGATGGAATTTATCCTATAAAGTTGTTGCAAGGATTAAATAAGTTAACATGTTTAATACCTTTAAAATATTGAACGACTATTTCAAACATCCAACAAATATTAATGAGTTCTAGACTTACTCCTCCATCTCTGAGCAAAAGAATACTTTCACATTTTCCTTTTCTATCGCTCTCTTGTCACTCTAGTACCTACCAATTAACTCGATTACTTTTTCATTTATAGAAGAATGTGAACCCAGTTCCTAGGTTCTTGGCCACACACACATGCCCATCTTATCATCCTCTTGATAACTTGAATAACGCCATCAACACACCCATAACTGATTTAGTACTTTGCCATATGGTACCTGGAGGATCCACTTACCTCATCTGTGGACTTCCCTGTAGCTTGCCCACCAGATCTTACTTTTAAGTACTTTATTCTGATTCCCACCTGTCCTCTAATTCTCATGTTTACACTCTCCCTTTTTCTCATCAGTCCTCCTGTCCTGCCTCATCATCTCCTATTTCTTTCTTTCGTTCATTATTTCTTTTGTTCTAGGATGGTGGGGCTCGAACTCAAAGCTTTATCTTCCATCTTGACTTTTTTTCAATCATGCTGGTGCTCTACCATTTGGGCCATAGACTCCACTTTCAGGGTTTTTTGTCTGGTTAATTTTGAGTAAGAATCTTGCAGATTTGTCTGCTTGGGCTAGCTTTGAACTAAGATCCTCAGATCTCAGTCTTCTGAGTAGCTAGGAGTATATGGGTGTAAACCATTACTGCCCAGCTCCCATGCTCTTTATTTTTTTTTTGTCAGTCCTGGGCCTTGAACTCAGAGGCTGAGCACTGTCCTTGAGCTTTCTCAAGTGTAGAGTTCTACCACTTGAGCAACAGAACTACTTCTTGCTTTTTTCTATGTATTTGGTTCTGAGGAATTGAACCCAGGTCTTTGTGCATGCTAAGCAAGCACTCTACCACTAGGCTAAACTCCCGGCCCCTTCTTTTATAATTCTATTATTCATTTTGTTTTTTAGTCTATTGCCTACTTCAGTCTATTGTCTTTATCAGCTGGTTTGACATCTGGTAAACTTTTCTCCCCTTTCACTGATGTACTTTGTACCAGCTTTCCACATGTTCTGCCACCTGCCTTCAAGTTCTGGTGAGCCCTAAGGTTTCTTCGTTGTATCACTCCTTGCATTCTTGGCACTTGCTTTGGTTAAAGAGTCAAGTTTACTTCATAACGCAATAATGATCATCCCCTCGCCCTGTTGTCTCAACAGCCAGTCATGTGCTTATAACTCCCAGATCTGCCTCTACAGCCCCAAAACATAGATATCCCAAAGCCTCATACACATCCGTGCCGGGGCCAGCCGGCAGCAAACCAGGGTTCGCGGATTGGGATTCCTGAAATAGGGGCAAGGACTAGGAAAAAATAGAAGAGAGACAAACAGATGGAGTTCGGGAGGACTACAGCCCAAGTCAGCAGTCCAAGAAGACTGTGAGCTCCAGACTGCCGCCTAAGACTCTCTCGTTTATTTTAAGTTCCGACCTTAAATACTCTTCTTAAAACTTGGAGTTGCCAGAGGCTACATTTATACAAAATAGTAAA
This sequence comes from Megascapheus bottae, assembly GCF_031878675.1. NCBI lineage: Eukaryota > Metazoa > Chordata > Mammalia > Rodentia > Geomyidae > Megascapheus > Megascapheus bottae. The sequence continues at coordinate 8,069,152 of NC_143517.1, read as the reverse complement.
CAAATCACATATAGGATAAATGAGAAAGGATTAACATTGCTTAAAGTCATCATGATAAGAACTGATTGACATTGCTTAAAGTCATCATGATAAGAACTGATTGACTTTTCTTAAAGTCATCCTGATCAGAGTTACTTCCTTGTGTATACAGTTGTGTAGGTCCAAGGTCAGGTCCAAGGTCATTGACCCCACAGTCGGTCCCCAACATCTCCCCCGTCTGTCTTTTAAAAGATGCGGTCTTGCTTGTCTTAGGTTGGGTGGATCGCTGACTCTGCCTTACCCGTCATGGGGAACTTCTTCAGATCAAGCTGAAGGCCCTGTCTTAGGTTGGTCAGAGAGCGTCCCCTCTTATCCCATCCTTGACTGCGATTCCTCTCGGGGGGGGGGGAATTCATCCATCTGGGGCTTAGAACTGCGGAGTTGTTCGATTGGTGACTGTTGCAGATGTGACCATTGGACGGCTACTGGCCATAGGTGTTGATTTGTTCCCAACCATAGCTTCAGTTGTCACTTTACTTGGAGTAGAAACAACAGCAGTTGGCTTGATATTGGCTGTTGGTGGATCTGAAGTGCTGGCAATTCCTCATTCTTCAGAAGCTGCAGTCGTTTTCAACGTGATCAGTCTCTGCTGTTCTGGGACCTTACTAGTAGGTTCTTGAGGCTCTTTTCTCTGCTCCAAGTGCCTCCCTTTATGATCTCGGAGTTCTCTCTCCAATCTACTGATTCGACCTTCTTAATGGGACTTAAGAGCTGTCATACAATCATCAAGTACATTTTTTTTGATCTAACATTCCATTCTCCCCCCTCTTTAAAACAATGCAATAATTCAAACATAAATGATTTTCTTGATTAAACCTTGAACATGTTCACTCACTCATTCACACACATTCATACTCAAAGATTTTAAAGTGCACAAAATTAATATTGGCCATTCATTTTCCGGAAGTTTGTGTCAAGAGAGCTTTGCCAATTTTACTCTTGCAGGTGAGAACCAGGTTCAAAAGAAAACTTTAGAAAAAACATAAGGATCCATATTTAAAACTGGTACCAATTTCAAAGACAAAACTGGACAAGAAAAAATATGTAACATAATTTTACTCTTGCAGGTGAGAACCAGGTTCAAAACAAAACTTTAGAAAAAACATAAGGATCCATATTTAAAACTGGTACCAATTTCAAAGACAAAACTGGACAAGAAAAAATATGTAACATGAACAAGACAAAGAAACAGAGACTTTTACACTTAACACAAAAACATGAATTCAGGTCTTTTCTGCATTACTGGATGCATTACTGGAGAGTTGGGGGTGAAGGTCCAGTGGGTCGCTGCTTGGATGACCACTGTCACTCTCCACAATCCGAACATAGCGATCGGGCAGCCAGCGGGCATCATTTTCTTCCTGTGAGAAAACACATACATGCCCTCACAGGGGGGGTCCTTCTCCTTGTCCCAGATTTTCAGGTCCCTGTTCGGGCGCCAGTTGCCGGGGCCAGCCGGCAGCAAACCAGGGTTCGCGGATTGGGATTCCTGAAATAGGGGCAAGGACTAGGAAAAAATAGAAGAGAGACAAACAGATGGAGTTCGGGAGGACTACAGCCCAAGTCAGCAGTCCAAGAAGACTGTGAGCTCCAGACTGCCGCCTAAGACTCTCTCGTTTATTTTAAGTTCCGACCTTAAATACTCTTCTTAAAACTTGGAGTTGCCAGAGGCTACATTTATACAAAATAGTAAACAAATCACATATAGGATAAATGAGAAAGGATTAACATTGCTTAAAGTCATCATGATAAGAACTGATTGACATTGCTTAAAGTCATCATGATAAGAACTGATTGACTTTGCTTAAAGTCATCCTGATCAGAGTTACTTCCTTGTGTATACAGTTGTGTAGGTCCAAGGTCAGGTCCAAGGTCATTGACCCCACAGTCGGTCCCCAACACATCCGCACTAATCTCTCCTGCCAAAATAGAGCAAACCCTTTTTCCCGTTCATTCTCTGTGTTCACCTGGAAACTTGAGACGCACAGATGCTTCTCAACTTACAAGTGGATCTCAACCACTCAAATTGAAAATGCCCTAGGTCCGGAATGTGTTGGTATGCCCGTAGTACCTCGCAACCATCACATCTCAGTAGACCAGTGTCATGACTGTCTTTAATGATCACATAGACCACCAGAAGAAACTGATTGCTGACCACTCACTGCCCTAACCCTAGAGAACCCTAATGCGTTCTGATGGCTGTATATATGGCTTTTCCATCATCATAAGTAAGTCACCATAAACCAGACGCAATCTGTGACCCTTGATTCTCTCTCTGTCATATTGAGTTTCCCATTTATTAATTCTAACATGTGTTGAGGAAGCTATCATATGAAGGACTCTACAGAAAAAAAATGGAAATACTCAATTGTGGAAAACTGAAAAGAAAATTATAGGAAAAGAATTCAAAAAGCTTGGCTTGATAGTTTTCTCAGGTGGTCCATTATTATGTCTTTTTAAAAAAAATAGATTCAATGAAGTGGCATAAATTACTTTTAGTTGCTGAGGACACTAAACTCAGTGTAGTCCTGGTACCCACTATTTATCACTAGGTCATGACCCATTGGTATTCTACATGTCTAGAACCCTCACTGTTCCCTACTCTCACTGAGTCCTAAAAGCCACCATTCTACTTCAGCCTCCTATTTTCTCCCCGGGAGCATTACAAGAGGTTCTCAGCTATCCAGATCATGGTTTTCCCATTGGCCTGGCTGCAGGACCCCTTCTGTGGGTAGTGTCATTTCCATACCATCTCAATCTCTTGGGGGGGGGGGGAAGCAAACAAACATACAACCCAAAATCTCTTCTATGGTATCACACTGACAAATTCATATTCATCTCAGATCCTCTAAGTCATAATTGCTGGGTTTTAACTGAAAGATCTTTGGGCGTATCAGTCCTGGGTCTTCAACTTAGAGCCTGTTCCACTGCCCCTTAGCTTTTTTTGCCTAAGGCTGCCATTTTATCACTTGAGGCACAGCTCTACTTTCAGCTTTTTGGTTGTTAATTGGAAATAAGAATATCATAAATTTTCTTGCCCATGCTGACTTCGAAGTGGGATCCTCAGATCTCAGCCTCCTGAGTAGCTAGAATTACAGGTGTGAGCGACAAGTGCCTGGCCTGAAAGATCTTAAACACAGTAAAATATTGATTCCTGCCTACCTTCCTGAGCTTTTTTTTATAGTCACTCACCAACAAGAACAGTGTTTCCTAACTCAATGTTTGTAAAAATCACATAGAATCCCTGGCCGGTCAGTTCATCATCTACTTCCCCAATAAATTCACCTTTTTATATGAAAAAAATTAAAAAATAAAAAAGTCACATAGAAAAGTTTAAATACACCACTACTCAGATATCTCCAAAATATTTCAGTGTTAAAGTAGAATTCCAGGGACTGGTAGTTTTTGTTTTTCAGAAGGCCCTACTAAGTAGCCCTACAAGAAGCCCAGACAGTATTTGCAATTAAGTCATGCTCTACATTCCCATGATGCACCTCCATGCCTTTGCCATACTACGGCCTGCCTGGGAGGGAGATCTGCCCTAAGAGCCTCTAGACCAGCTCCTCTTAAGTCTTGTCTTGGCTTAGGGAGTTATTTATTCCAAGGAATTCTCTCACATGCCACTGTTTTTTTTTCTACTTTTCCCAGGTTCCTTTTAATCCAGAACATATGATAATACTGTAATAAGCATAATTGGGTCCATAATAAGACTATACTTCTGTCTGTAGCCTCCAAATGAAGTTTGGGCTCTTTAAAGACAATGTCAATTCGTGTATCTTTGCATACTTTGAGCTTAGCAGAGTAGGTAATAAATGAGATATTAGGAATGAAGGAATGAAACAAATGATTTAATCTTCTTATTAGAATTTCAGCTGTCCAGGATAAAAGCTCAGGGTGAATTTGGCAAGTTGAAAATAGAAAACTAGGACTGTGGCTGCAAATCACCCAGATGATAGGAAAGAATCAGATTTCTCAAGTACGGACATAAATGAAGTTTCTTTGCTGTAGTCTATTTCATGTGCATAACATTATGAATCCTGTGGGAATACAAGCAATTAGCTAAGATTCAAAGAGGATTTAGTAACTATTGCAAAGAATTAGCAGCCCTTTACACCTCAGTGTAAACAAAGTTTAAAGTTAGGAGAAGGCTGCCATCTACTGAGCCAATGTAGCATAACAGAATAGTGAAAATTAGATTTCTTATTTTGAAATTGTTCCTGGCATTGTCCTAAACACTTGCTCTGTCCACTATTATGTTATAAAGCATTTATATTTGAGAAACCATTTCATCTCAATAAATACTTCATTCTCATTTATAAATGCTTGACATTTTGTTCATATGTCTTTTAAAGTTTATAATCCCCTCCCAAAAATACCTCCAGAATTTTTTAATAAAATGAGTGGACAACACATCTCCAAATTAATGGCTCTTATTCATTAAAAATAGAGCTAGCACTTGCCTGATTAATAAACTCAGGGGGGAAATTTTTCAGAGACTTGCTAGGCAGTTGCTCTGCTACTTGAATATACTCTCAAGCCTTTTGCTTTAGTTGTTTTTGAGATAGTGTCTCAAGAATTTTCCCAGACAACCTAGACCTCGATTCTCCTTTGCATCCCCTGGAGCTGGGATCACAGGTGAATGCCACCATACCCAGCTTTATGGGTTGAGATAGATTTGCCAGGCTGTCCTCAAAGCAAGTTCCGCCTTAGCTCTACCTCCTGAGTAACGGGTTTTTTTTCCCAAAACCCTACTGTTGCCTGTGGGGGGAAATAGAATTTCTGACACAAAAGAAATCCAGAGATTTTTTACATTATTCAAAAAATGATAAACAATTAAATACAAAGGTGGGAACTTTCAGGAAAAAGACATTACTGCTACATTAAAAGGAGGAAAATACATCAGCTATCACACCAGACTGACCACAGACAGAAAGACCATGATACCTAAAAATCTGCTCATTAGTCTCTACAGATGTCATGCAGACAACAAATACTCTGTGAATGGTCTACAACACTATTTTAAGATCCTTCCTTTAACAGAAGGGACTAAGTATTTAGATAGGTACTGGCTTTGTGCTAGGATCCCCTGAGAGTTCAAACCTAAGCCGAAATAGCCTTTACTGAGGCTTTTCTATAAGCCATTCGTGATACCGTTACCTCAAATATAGTGTGCCATTTCACCAAGTAATCATAAGAACATTTGTTGGAGAGAAGCTTTTCTTTTTCAGTCAGTCTGTGTAATTATCACATCACAATTTCAGTGTATTGATGGAGTACAATGTGGTGTGTTAATTTCATGCATACAAGGTGGAATGAATAAATCAAGCTAATTAATGCATCATGGCTCACTCACTTCACATTTTTGTGGTCATACACTTGACATTTATTCTTGTTTATTTTGAAATGTACATTATTGATGACTACAGTTATTACCTTTTGATGAGTCCAAGTTAGAAGAAGACCTCATTAAACCCTAAGTTCCCAGCCAATGCATCATATTTGTTACCACAAATTGAGGGCAGCAAAGTTGACCTTGGTCCTTGTATTTGGCAAAAGAAAAATTCAGGCAAGATGCCAACATAGCAAAGATGATAGAAGAGTTTATTAGAAGAGAAATAAGACAGAGAAAGAGAGCAGATAGCACGGTCATGCCGGCATTTCAGCCCATCTCAGCCATCTAGCTCCATCCTCTGGGTTACAGAAACTGTCCTTGGGTTAAAGAGGGAGTATTGTTGGCCTTGAAGACAGGTTTCTGATTGGTGGATATTCTCTTTCCGGTCCTTTTCCTTTCTTTCTTTTGGTTAAGTTGTGATGCCACAAACTGTCCTCATTTCTTTTATTCTGCTTACCTCCCCATTCTCTTGTAGCCTGTACCCCCATTTCATTGTCAGTCTGGTTGTCATTTGTCGTTTTCCTGCATCTGCAAACTGCATAAGCCTTAATTCTGCCACTGCCTGCTTGCCTACTAACTCCTAGCAAAGCCACATCTGAGCAAGAGATTGCCAACAGGATTCCTCCTGGGATCAACTGTGTCCAGAAAGTCTGCCAGTCCTCTGCTACCCATGCACCACCCTGGCCTTTTATAACCACCCTTTCGCTCTCTACTTCTTCGAACCCAAATGTTTGATAGATTTTACATGCGTTCACATTTGGTCATGTTGTTATATGAAGTTCAATGGGAAGACAAAGACACTCAAAAGAAACTGAAGAAGTTTCGCCGAGTGCATGCAGCTAACGAAATTCAAAGATCAGTTCCCTTGAGGTTAAAACTTATATTTCCTTACCCTGCCCGGTCTGTTGTTAGAGGGAGATAGAGGCTTCCACCAAGGAAAATCCCTATGGCAAAGGAGAAGCCCCCATCTTCAGACTGGGATGAGGTGTTGAATGAGTTTCCCTTCATGAGGTCTCTGCCATCTCCATCTAGCAGACAGTGCTTCCCAAAGGACATGCATTGAACGATACCCCACCACCATCCAGTGCTATGAGAAAAGTGGAGAGTGCATGTAGGGGTTGGAGTAGGGGGCTCCTCTTGCCTCCACGAGGCACATGTACATTCATAAGTGAAAAGTACTGAGAGGAAAACTGTTCAACTTGCTCTTTCTAAGGTTTCATACAGAATCATCTTGGGTAACATTGAACATCCCAAGTGAATACCAGTTAGAAAATGCTGTCCTGGCCAGTGAGTTCTGGTCATTGATGAATTTAGATAAGAGAAAGCCATGTTGAGATTTGCACTTTTTAACAAGGATTTTTGTTTTGTTTTGTTTTTAGGGGAAGCCAGGAACTGAACTAGGGGGAATAAGAATGGAGAGACAGAGAAAATACTTGAGGAAATACTTGAGAAGCAAAACAATAGGACTTAGAGATGGATCGTATGGGGAACAGAAATGAATAAGCCACAAACTTCTAATGAGCATTAGAGACGTTGTACCATATAAGAAAAAGAAATTAGATTCACTTTTTGTACCCAGTGCTTGACAAATCGATTTATCCGGAGATATCTCACAGAACTGTGTTCTGACCTCACGTTCACAAACACTGCTAGGAGAATATGGGTGCTTCAGAAACAGAACTGGTCCCGAATTTACAAGATATCATCTAAGGGCTATAGAGAAATCCTTCTAGAATTATTTAGTTTATGGAAGCCTGCTCCAGTGGCTCAACCCTGGAATCCTAGCAATACAGGAAGCAGAGATCTAAAGGATCACAATTTGAGGACAGCCAAGGGAGACAAATTCACTGAACTCCACCTCTATAATAATCCGTAAAAGGCAGATTCGATACATAGACAGATAGACAGACAGACAGACAGACAGACAGACAGACGATAGACAAGAAGAAAACAAAGTACTGGCAAATAAGATTTTGAACTAAAGGTACTGGATCTAACTGGCACCATTTTGACAATGTGGCAGATGATAGGAACTTGGGTCTAACTGGCACCATCTTAGCTTCTTGCTGGATGAAAGTGAAGTCCCGCCCTTGGGTGATGGGCGTGCCTGAATTCCTAAAGGCAGGGGTGGTGACTTGGACAATAGCTTTCTGGACTGGCCAAACCTATACCATGAACTTGCAGGACCTTGAGCTCCCTTCACCAGGACCCTACTTAGGCCTGGACCTGCTCAGCTGCCATTTTGCACCAGGCCCTGTGTCTCCTGGCTCTCCTCAGACCATCATGGTGTCCTTCTTCAGTTCTCCATTAGAGCTGAGCAGGTTTGTTGAGATTGTTTTTCTGCTCCTTCTTTGCTTTACTACCCTTGTGGCTCCGTTTTCTAACAGTATTCAGTGTTTTGGAGGCTAGAAGATTTGGGGTCACACGTGTCTGCTTCCAGTTGCTGGATTTCAAAGAAGGACTCCTAATTCAATTTCTCTGTAACTCAAGATCAAAATCTCATGTCACAATTTCAGGACAAATCCAGCTTAGAATCTACAGAGCTGAAATATTTTACTTTCTAGCCTTTTACTGAAAATCTTGGCCAAATGCTCCTGCTGTCCCTCAATCTTCTCTGTACCCTTCCCTATATTGTCGCCCTATGTCGTTCCCTATGTTGTCTTCATTCCCCAGTGTGGCGTGTCCAGCTGGCTACCCTACCCTGTTGCTTATCAGCTAACATCTACCACCTACCTGACACAGAGCTATTTATGGAAGGACAACCATAGGAAGACAACCAATGGTCAATGGAAGAAATTCTTATTACAGATGCTTAAATAAAATAGGTGTTTGTGTATCCAATTGAAAACAATCTACCAAAGGGGGTTTGTTCTACAAAAGGAGAAGGAAGGATCAAGGCTAAAGCAAGCATCCCAGCCTTTGTAAAAATCAGTAGCTATAGCCCAGTCTACTGGCTTCCACTCACATCTCATTGCCGAGAATCAGGACTTAGGCAGCTTTCCCTGCAAGAGGAACTAGAAAAATTTAGTCTGTGGTTGGTTGGCCTCAGGGCTTTGGAACTATGGTGAAAAGAGGGAACAAGGAATAGGAAGCTGGGATACTAAAGAAGGAAAACACCAGCATCTCCCAATCTCCATTAAGGACATACCCCAAATAACCTCACATCTCTTTCTGAGCCCATTTTCTCAAAGGTTTCCACCCCCTCTGAGTGACAAGCTGAGGCCCAAGTCTCTTTAATACATAGACTTTAGGAGGCCAGTCTAGATCTAAACTATAGTGGAAAGTGAGGGTCTGAGCTTTCTAGTCCCTGTAGAAGAGGGATTAAAAGACACTGAGAATGACTCTAGGGGTAGCCAAAGTACACTGTGTGACTTAGTACCTTTGCTTGTGCTTTCCTTCAGTGTACTATGTCATTGTGTGGCCATGATGACACAATAGTCTTCTCTCTTAAGCCTAAGCATGGAAGCTACTGTCAGCAGCAACTGTCAGGTATGTGGTGACTGGGACTTTGAGTATGTATCACACTCTTCTTTCCTCATGAGACTTACCATGGACTGTCACATACCAGTGAGCAATCTGAACACTAGTAACGTAACACACCAACTGTGCTATGATTTCCCTGTCTTCCAACCCCAAAATTTATCTTTGAAAAAAGTTTTTCAAGTGTGCCAGGTCCTTTAAAGGGAACTATTTCTCATGCTATCCCTGGCATCTCAGGTGAATTAATCCCTGAGAAGTCCAGTCATGCCTGAATATGTGAATGCATACAGCCTGTGATCTCACTCTGAGATCTTCACAAATCACACACTTAAAGTGAAGGAAAGTGAATGGCTGCTACACGTTGACACCTCACACTTGTAATCCTAGTACTCAGGAGGCTGAAAACTGAGAATCAAGATTTGAAGCCAGCCTGAGCAGGAAAGTCTGTGAGATTCTTATCACCAGTTAACCACCAGAAAATCAGAAGTGATTTTTTGACGCAAGTGGTAGAGTGCTAACTAGCCTTGAGCAAAAAAAGCTCAAGGACAGCACCCAGGCTCTGAGTTCAAGCCCCATTAGTGCAAAACATAAACATAAAAAGTAAATGGTAAAAGAGCTACAGGAAAATCAGAACCACAGAGAGGAATATCTATGGGACATCTAATACCTGCCACAATAGAAATAAATTTTGGATATATAGTGGCTAGTATAAAATCATATTGGCAGGTTTAATAAGAGCCAGTACTTGGAAGGCTGGGGTATATCTCAGTGATAGAGCTTGTGCTTAATTAACATACATGGAACTCTGGGTTCGTTCTTCAACACTCAGAAGAAAAACAAAAGAGAATTAGTACTCAGATGGTGGGTTGGTGGGTTGATTGACTAGCTTACTACTTTTTTTTTTGTAATTAGTAAAAGGGTTACATGATATTTGCCAGATAGAAGGTGCATTAATTCACATACATTGATACCCTTTCACATGTCTTGGTACCCATTACCCTCCCCCCCACACTCTCCACCCGTCTTGGTTTTCCCCCCTTCCCTATCAAATTTCAAATAACCAAATACAAATAAATTCAATATATCAGATAACAAAGTGAGATACTATAACAATATGAGATAACCAAGGGACAGCAAAGGAGATGAGAGATAACATAGTACATTAAAGACAACAATCATTTGTTATAGGGCTTTTGTTTCAATATCCTGGAGGTCCTTTCAATTTAGCTTACTACTTTTTATCTTTAAGTATACATGATAAAATAATACAAAATACATTAAAATATTTACTGAATATTCTTTAAATATGTGTCTTGATTTAAAATTTAAGTTATAAATTTTCCAAATTAGACACATTATATTTAATTCAAACATGCCATGAAATGAACATTTTATCCTTTTCTGAAGAATACACTGCATTGACCATATATCAGCTTTAACTAGATTCAACTGAACACTCCAGCATAACAGTAATGACTTCAGGTGTAGAATATCCAGTCCAGCTCACTTGTAGCATCTCTTTCAAGTTACTTTATTATTATTATTATTATTAGTAGTAGTAGTAGTAGTAGTAGTAGTAGTAGTATTTCACTCTGTTTTCTCTAGATTCACCATCCACCTTAGAAACATGTTTAATTATGGTCAGTTTTTAAGGAGCAGTAGGAATACAGATCTCTCTATATGCCTAGAATATTTTTGCAACCTGTTAACAAATGCTTGTTATATTTTCTTAAGGTATAATCCTACCCTGGCACCGGTGACTCACACATTTAATCTTAGCTACTCAGGAAGCTGAGATCTGAGAACAGCCATTCAAAGTCAGCCTGGGAAGGAAAGTCCATGAAGCTCTTATCTCCAATTAACCACCAAAAACCTGAAGGTAGTGCTAAGGATCAAAGTGGTAGAGCACTAGCCTTGAGTGCAAAAGGTTAGGGTCAGTTCTCAGGCCTTCAGTTCAAGTCCCACAACCAAATAATTGAATGAATAAATAAATAAATAGGTTCAACCACATGGACTGTATTTCGTCATCTTTAAAATGAGATAACCATTCTCTCTCCCCCACTCTATTATTGACAGACTTAAGTAGAGTAATATTTAATTTACAGACTACTTAGTAAGCCTGACAGTTAAGAAGGAATAAAAGCTCTTATTTGTATTTTTGTTACTGGACTAACAGGGAAAAGAAAGAATACAAAAAGCACCAGGTTATCTGAGGGGAAAGAAGACATATCCCATAGAGGATAAAAACAGAGAGATGTTCTCATGGCATATTTTAGACAGTCAAACTGAATGGATTTCCCAATTTTTCTCAATGGTCCACGTGGGCCAGCCAAGGGCCCATAAGCAGAAGCCTAGGTCTCACAGTGGGGAAGACAGTGCAGCATTACACCACCAGATGGCAGCATGGGGCCACCGCCATTTTCGCCCTTGGGCAGCATTGAAGCTTTATCAGACTGAAATGAATTGGTTCACAGCCATGGAAATAGGAATTATCACAGCTAGGCTCCCTCTATTATACCATAGAAGCCCTGAATGCTGGTGTTTCTGAAACCCTATTTCCATCCAATTTTCCACACCTCTCCTTTCTGTTTGGAGGAATCTAGAGTAACTAGTAAGTCTGACTTTCTTTTTTAAAACGAAATCATTTTACACACAAAGGAAAGAAATTACCAGGTCCTCTCAACAGTAAGCATTTTGGCTGTTCTTTATAAACCCATGCAGGCTCAGCCACAGCTTAGAAGTGTTGTTAAGACAAAACGTTCTTTGCCATGCTTACAAGCAAATCATACCTTAACGAGATTAGTTCAAAAACAAAATAAACCCCCGAAAGCTAGTGACTTTTTAATTTTTTTGTAAAGGTGATGGCTTTTTTGGGGGGGGAGGGGACACAGGAAAATCAAGCATTGATCCATCAATGTGTTTTTCTATTTTAAGTTGCTGTACAAAGAGGTTTCAATTCAACAAACTAGGTTATGAGTATAATCCATTTTGGTCAATGCCACCCGTTCATCAATATTATTGAAGACCAATTTCAGACACCAAATAGCCTATGAAATAGGTTTTGTGGTTTGGTGTTTTTGTTTTGTTTTGTTTTGTTTTGTTTTACAAATAAAGCATGTTTTCTTTGAAGTCCAAAGTCTATCAAATTTCATTGATGCAAATGATTGAATCCCTAGGGAACTAGAAATAGGAACAACATTAAAGTGACCTACCACGGAATAAAACACTATAGGATCACTTGGAAACTATTCTGTGCTAGAGCTTGAACTAAAAGCTTCAACTTGCTTGATTGTTTCCATGAGGCTGATGCTATGCCATTTAAATCATGGTCCACCCTCCCTGGCTTTTTGCTCCCTAATTGGAGATGGAATTACATGGACTTTAGGCTGCCTTTAAACTGAAATTCTCCGTTTCTCAGCCTCCTGAGTAGCTAGAATTGCAAACATGAGCCACCAGCACTTGGCTTTCCATTCATTTTTAATTCACGACTAAATGGATTTTTCCAAGATCAGAAATACATAGCACGTGCTATAATTAGATTTCCTTTAACTCATAACCCATATATCCAATTAACTCCTTAGGAAAATATGCATATACCAAAGCTGAAAATATGTATATACTGGTGCTAAAATCAATATATTTCTCCCCACATTAGCATTGAACTATATATTACTTGCCTCAGCTGTACATTTTTATTGCAATACAGTGTGTGTGTACATTCCCCTTTTCTCTAAAATTATGCCTTTAATTGGCTTCCGAAGTTCTGTCTCACACTAAGGTTCTCCAATTGAGTGCAAGAATCTGTATCCAAATCTCTTCGATCATATGGGCTTGGATCTGTCTTCTGAGTAGATCACAGCCACCTGATCTCCCTGGCATTGTAAAGATAACATAAATGTGCAGATCAAGTACTGGGCATTCAGTAAGAACCAACTAGCTGTAGGTCTTTACAAATTGTGTATACTTCTTGTTCTCAGTTTTTTAAATTTCTAAAACTCATTCGCAGCTGTGATCTGTGATTGTTGAGTCAGGATCAATAGAAGTATCGAAATAACAAAAAATCAAGAGCAGAAATTTTTGTAAGTATGATGGTCATGAAAGACATGGGTTTATTTTATGGTTTGGACACAGAGGACAGAAGACTCCCCTCACACAAACTCCTTACACAACTGGTAGAATAGAATTAGTTAATTACAGAGTATATGTTTTGAAAGATGATAAATGACTTAATAAAACAGTTGACCATGACTTGAACCAGCTATGGTTGAGTGACACATCCTCAAATCCTGTAATTAAATAGTCAGAGACATTTCTCAGTGAGTAAGCCCTGCTTCCTTTATACATCAAGAGCTTGGGACGTAGAGTGAGGTTTTTTAGGTTACTAGATCAATGATTCTGAAAGCATGGTTGACAGGTCTAGACCAGAGATCAAAGTACTTAGAATGATTAGGGAAGGGTTGATAAACAAGTCCAACCTGAGGACAGTGAAAATCTGGCTGGTTGCATGGCTTGTCAAAGATCTTACAGAATGCTGCACCATGACCTCACTCCCAGGATACCTAGCTGTGTTTCTCAAGCCTGTGAAGCTCATCCCCATCCTTTCTTTCCTTCCTTCTTTCTTTCCTTCTTTCTTTCTTTCTTTCTTTCTTTCTTTCTTTCTTTCTTTCTTCCTTCCTTCCTTTCTTTCCTTCCTTCCTTCTTTCCTTCTTTCTTTCTCCCTTTCTTTTCTTTCTTTATGTCTATCTTCCTTCCTCCCTCCCTCCTTCCCTTCTTCTCCATCCCCCCTCTCTTTCTTTCTTTTTAGGTTTCGAGACTGAGACTCAAACTCGGTACCTGACATTTTACTCATTGGCTGGCACTTCGTGAACTCCTCCACACCTCCAACCTCCATAGAATATTTCCAACCAGACATTGATAGTTATCTGGGACCATTCTCTAAGCTAAGGCCATATCTTATCTCTGGAGTTGATTCCAACATTTTACCCCTACTCATACGTCTAGTTAAGACAGCCTGCCAGCTTAGGTAGGCCATGAGATATTTGCAGAAAGAAAGTCCTCTTCTCCATAGAAAAGGAGGTGATCCAAGACGGATGCCCTCAGATTCCTGATGGAACGCAAGTCCGTTTCTTAAAGCAGGAAGCCCTTCAGACACACCATTTATGTATTCTCTTTTTTTTTCATGTATTCTCTTTTATTTTTCTTTCTGTGCAGTGGTTGTAGGAGATTGGGGCCACACAGTTTTCCCAGGGCTTTGATTTTTATTCAAGTATTGTTTGTAAAGGTGCCAGCACCTTGTATGTTCTCTGCATTCAAAGTAAATGCCAAAGCCAACAGCCATATCTCATAGGGACATTCAATACCAGATCTTTCCTTTGAATATTCCCACACAGAGAAGATAGAGTTAAGGGCACCCCCATGGTAGAGGATGAGCCCCTTTGTTAGAGTTGCTAGCAGGAATAAAAACACTGCTGAGATCTATCACTGATGGTGGCTTCCATTGGACTGTATGTCTGCCAGGGAAGAGCAGAGCAACACAGCTCAACAAGCACTGCAATGAGCCACCTTCAGTCCTACGTAGATTCTTCCCATGATCCTGAGGGGTTATATGAGAACAAAGCTTTGCAAGTATCTGTGATGACATACTTTCTCCCAAATCTTGTTATTCCAAGAGACAGCCACCAAACCTGAGTCTAACATGGGCAGGTCTTAGAACCCTAGACTTAGTCAGGTCTTCCAAACGTTTTGTCAGCCATCATGTTCTAAGGCAATACATGTGTTTCATCAGCAATTCAACGTTTCAGGATTTTTTTTCAGATTTTCTTATCTTATTTTTTAAATTTTTTATTTTTATTGTCAGGATAATATATAGAGGGATTCTAGTTACATTCATCAGGGAGTAGGTGCATTCATTCCTTCTCACACATTGATGTCCCTTCTCATGTTTTTGTCCCTATTTCCCTCCCTCCAACCCCTCCCAATCATCTTGTACATTTGAGAATTTTTTTTTTGCCAGTCCTGGGCTTGGGCTTGGGCTCAGAGCCTGAGCACTGTCCTTAGGTTTTCTCAAAGCTAGACTTTCTATCACGTGAGCCGCAGCACCATTTCTGGGTATGTGGTACCGAGGAATTGAATCCCGGTCTTCATGGATGCTAGGCAAGCACTCTACCACTAAGCCAAACTCCTGGAATGACATTTGAGTATTCTTGACTTGTATTTAAAAACTTGTGAAAAAGAAACCAAGGAAAAGTATAACAGATCTAAGAGCTTGTTCAGGAGAATGACGACCTATCACTTAATTTCTGAGCTTATTCAAAGGAAGGGGAAGTAGAATTGTGAGGCTCCATCTGTCTTTTATGGGAATCACCATGTAACTGTGCATCCCTGTTCTGTGATGTGCTGGCTGTGTGAGGTGGGAAAACCACTCCATCTGTGTCAATCTCCTTCATGTTTCTGTGAAGACAAGTTGGATGGTAATATGTTTCAGCTATTATTATTATTATTTAATAATATATACATTTCCATAAGGCTTCTATAGTTTGTATAAATCTCTCGAAGTTCATGTGCTAAAATTGTTTTGTTGTTGTTGTTAGAACTGGAGTTTGACATCAAGAAGGCCTTACACTTGCTAGGCAGGCACTATATCACTAAGCCACACTTTTGGCACCCCCCCCATCCTTTTTAATTTTTTTACCAGTTCTGGAGCTTGAACTCTGAACCTGGGCATTGTCTCTCAGCTTCTTTTGTTCAAGGCTAGCACTCTAACACTTGAGCCATAGTGCCGCTTCCAGGTAGGTGTGTGTGTGTGTGTGTGTGTGTGTGTGTGTGTGTGTGTGTGTTTGCTTTTTTGGAGATAAGAGTCTCACAGCCTGGGTTGGCTTCTAACCATGATCCTCAGATCTCAGCCTTCCAAGTACCTACGATTAGAGGCATGAGCCACCAGCGGCTGGATCTTTAGCCTTTTTTGCACTAGGATTTTATTTTTCCCCCCAGGCCAACCTGAATGGCAATGCTTTATTTAATGTTGATGTGACAGGCATGCACATCCAGCCTTTTCTGTTGAGAGGGGGTTCTTTTTGCCAGGGTTGATCTCAAACTGCAATCCTCTTGATATTTGTTGCCTAGTTTCATTAGGATTCCAAAATATGGGTTAGAATCTCAATCCCCAAGGTTAAGAAGTGGAACCACTAAGAAATGATTCACCAGAGACCAGAATTCCATGGCATCTGAGATCTGAGTACTGTGGTTTGAAGTTAGCCCCTGAAGAAATGTCTGCGAGACTCTTATCCACAATTAACTAGGAAAAAACTGAAAGTGGGTCTGTAGCTCAAGTAGTAGAGCAGCAGCCTTGAGCATAAAAAGCTAAAAGGTGTCCTCTCCCAGAGTGCAAGTGCAGCCAGGAAAGGAAAGGAAAGGACCGGAAAGGAAAAGAAGAGAGAGAGAGAGAGAGAGGGAGGGGTAAAGGATTAGATTATAATGATCCTGTTCAAGGATTGATTGATGTCATTTTCATATCTCATAAATACATTCATATCATTATCATGTGAATGACTTAATTATGATAGGAGTGGTTTCCTAATTTTTAAGGTGTCTGTCATTTATCTATCTTCATATCTACATATCATCTACCACGTATTAATCAAGTGCCATCTCTACTTACTGTGTCTATCTACATTACTGAGTGATAATGTATGCCCTGGGACAATACAGGAATAAGACCCTCATATGTTTCAACTTCTTCATCTTGGACTTCCAGCCTCCAGTACCATAAACTAAGTGAGTTACTAAGCGTGTCCGTATAGCAGCAGCAAAGGACCAGGAGGCAAAGCCATGTAACATGTGGGCTGGGGGAAATCTGAAGTTAAATTACTGAGTAAAACTCCTGGCTCCAATCCATGTTAATTATGTGACTAGGGGCAAATTGTTTAACCTCAAGCTGCAGTTTTCTCGCATGACTCTTCATGAGAGTCACCCTGAGGAATAAATAGAAGGAAAAGCAATGTATACTTCAAGTAGGTGGCTCACTGATTTCTGCTTGGTGAGCATCTGAAAATTAGCCATGTCCACGATATGTAGCAGCAGCGGCGGTGGTGGCGGCAGTAGTTATAATGCTGGTCTATTGAGGAGACAACTTGTAATTATTAGTTCTGAATACCTCTGAAAATGTTCTTGGCAGAAATAAAGTTCCCATCCTGACTGGAGCTCTTCTCTGAACAGTGTAAGGAAGAGCACAGAGTCCAGAAATATTCTAGATGGAGAAATATATTTTCCCTTCATAAGCTATTCCATTTGGTTTGTTTAAAAAAAAAAGGTCTTTCCTGCCAGACACCGTGGCTCACACCAGTAATCCTAGTTACTCAGGAGGCTGAGAACTGAGGATTGAGATTCAAAGCCAGCCAGGGCAGGAAAGACTTTTATCTCCAAGAAACTGCTCAAAAAAGCTAGACGGTAGTACTGTGGCTCAAGTGGTAGAGTGCTAGCCTTGAGCAAAAGAAGCTCAGACACGGTGCCTGGACTCAGAGTTCAAGCCCCATGACTGACAAAAAGGAAAAAAAAGTCTTTCCTACTGGGAGAGAAGAAGGGAAGGGGTGATAGTGTCCAAAAAGACAGGTACATGTCTTATATAACTGTAATCCCTCTGTATATCATCTTTATAATAACAATTTATAGTCTTTTCTGTGATTTTAATATTCATAAAAACAGTAATCACAATCTCATTTAGGGGGAATAACAAAAACAACAATCCCTGCCATTTCTATTTTTTTTTTTTTGCCAGTCCTGGGCTTGAGCTCAGGGCCTGAGCACTGTCCTTGGACTTTCTCAAGGCTAGAGCTCTACCACTTGAGCCTCAGCACCATTTCCGGCTTTTGTCTATGTATGTGGTACCAAGGAATTGAACCCGGGTCTTCGTGCATGCTAGGCAAGCACTTTAACCATTAGGCTAAACTCCCGGCCCCCATTTCTATTTTTTTTTACCATATTTTTCTTTAAGTAATTGTAGAAAAAAGTTGCCCTTCAAAAAAGCAGTTTATGAATACAACGCATCTTGATCAGTGTCATGTCTTTCATTCTCCCCTTCTAACATTTCTGATACAGAAATTTTCACTGGCCTTAGATCATGATCTTTAAAAACGTATTTGTCTCAAGTGAATTTGTTCTCACGAGGTACTATTATATATCAGGTGTGCACTGGATTTGGAGTGGAACCAAGGCCAAACTGAAGTTATTTTAAATAGTCCCCCATTTACCATTTTGGGTAGAATGGTATGCCCTTAGATTACCACTGAATTTTTTATTTTGCATTTTATTATGTATAATGCATAAATTAGTTATGAAAGAGGTTTCATTGTGGCATTTCCACATGTGTAAATAAGGTATTTTAATCAACACCCCTCCATCACTCTCTCCCTTCAACTTCCTGTTTTAATAGGCTTTATTGTACCATTAAATTGTATGAGGGGGGGGAGAGTGAGTGAGTGAGTGAGTGTGTGTGTGTGTGTGTGTGTGTGTGTGTGTGTGTGTGTGTGTGTATTCTGGAGCTCGAACTCAGGACCATGATGCGGATTCTTAACTTTTCCACTCTTGACCAGTCTCCATCCCTTGAACCTCAGCTCCAATTCCATCTTTTTGGTTGTTAACTGAAGATAAAATTCTCATGGACTTTCCTGCCTGGACTGGCTTCAAACTATAATCCTCAGATTTCTGCTTCCTGAATAGCTAGGACTGCAAGCATAAACCATTAGTACTTGGCCATTTTTTAAAATCTATTTTCCTCATCTGTGAAAATAAGGTTATCATACCTATCCTGCTGTATCTTCCAAAATTGTAATTGCAGTTCAGATGAGGAAAAAGTTGAATTGAACATTAATTGAAGTCAATACAAATTGGAGGTTTTCTTATTTCACTGTGTGAGCCCACAGAAACTTGGGGATTTTCTCTGTACTCACTGAAGAACAGTGTAGTTAGCTAGTTGGTCCATTCAGGCTTGGCTTGGGCTGGGCTGTAGGGGTGGCAGAGATTTTTCCTTAGGGAGAGCCTGCCTAAAGACTTGGTGCCCCTGTGTTTTCTCTGAGCCCAGGGGAACTGGGTGTCTGCAACTGATGCCTTTCACAGACGGCTTGAAGGAATTTTAACAGCTCTTCTGAGTCATACACACTCCAAAACACATATTGACATGATAAACCACAATGGATCGAAGTGTTTAAAGTAAAAAAAATGTACTTTTAAAAATAAGTACTTAAGTTGGCTGACTATGCTGAATTGAATTTATTGAGAATGAATCAGTCAACTTTTTTTTTAACATGTTGCACCAAAGTGAGAGAAATGCCAAAAGAAAAAGACAATTCCACAACACATTTTTTTTTTATTTCTACCTTATGGAACAATGGAGACCAGCAGCAGAGTTGGAGGTCCAAGCCAACAAACTCTGACTGCCTTTGGAAAATTCAAATTAAAAGTAAATGTGCTTCCTGTACCTTTGGGTGCTCTCTGCTTCTTTCTGCCTCACACCTGTATTTTCTTATATCCCCTGCAACCCTCTTCCTGGTACCCAGAAAAATCTGTTGGAAATGCCCCCCAAATTGAGAAACAAATGGCAAAAATATAAAGTGACAAATTTTCATGTATTTATTCTGTCTATTAGTAGTAAGATATGTACACATTGTCTTTTCCTGTCGTCACACAAAGTGCCTCCTGGACCTTTTAGTTGTCCCCATTGTTTTAATATAAGGGGAATATTGTAGAATATTTTGAGCAATGTTTTGTATATTTCGTTTGAGCAATTTCTTATCTAGATGAATTGCCTTGTGGATGTGATTTTGGTTTACTCATTTCATTCATCACTGCCTGTATCATATGCCAAAAAAAAAAGGTACCCAAAATTCCACCAAGCACAGATAGACAATATTGTTTAAAAAGTTTGTATCTGGCCGGGTCTTGGTGTCTCATACCTGTAATCCTAGCTACTCAAGAAGATGAGATCTGAGGATTGTAGTTTAAAGCCAGCCCAGGCAGAAAAGTCTGAGAGACTATAATCTCCAATTGACCACCAAAAAGTGGACAGGAAACTTAGAAAGCTAAGTGAGAAGCACAAGTCCTTCAATTTAAGATGCAGCATCCACAAAAAAAAAAAAGGAAATTTGCATCTCATTGGACATGTATGGGCTCTTTTTCTTGTCATTATTCCCTAAATAACCAGAACAACTTATTATGCTTATACTGTAGAAAAAAGTATAAATAATCTAGAGATGATTTAAAGCCTACAGGAAAAAGTGGATAGGCTGCATGTGAATATTACACTAGTTTATACAAAGTACTTAGGCATGGAGAGCCTGGGTATTGGTAGAAATCCCAGAAACAATTCTCTGTGGATACCGAAAACCACTATATTGTTTTGTTATCTTAAGCTTTCAAACACCAGACTAGAGCATCTGAGGGAGAAACTGTTTGTCTGAAGTGATGACTTCAGACAAATCTTGCCCATGTCTTGGCTTTCCATGTGCCTTGTGTAAATAAAACTAGAAATCACATATTGGAGGTGACCATAGAAAGATCTCTGAATTTGCCACACAATTTTTCCATTTTACCTAACCTGGTTCTCTAGGCCAGTGATGGGAATTAGAAAGCAGTAAATGGATGCACAGCAGCGGACCAGAGGTTGACAAATTCTTCCTGTGGATTAGATAACATTCTGGCTCTATCATAGATAGTCATAGTGTGTGTGTGTGTGTGTGTGTGTGTGTGTGTGTGTGTGTGTGTGTGTGTGTGTGTGTGTACAGAGGTAAAGGGAGATCATATGACTTGGATGGTAGATATCATATCCCCATGACCTTAAGCAGTCACAAACACGCAGGGGAGTGGACATCATGCCACACACAGCTCCTTGAAAACTCTTGTATATGGCCTGATTGGATCCCAGAGACATGTGTCAGAACGGGCAGCCAAGCATAGAGGCTG